>NC_058520.1:533648135-533950546 GCF_904849725.1 Hordeum vulgare subsp. vulgare | reverse complement strand
ATCCTATATTCAGTTCTACAAAAATACTTTGTTGCACTTTTCACCTTCAGATCTCACCTTGCAAGTAATCGTGAAGGGATTGACAACCCCTTTATAGCGTTGGGTGCAAGTTTGTTTGTTTTTGCGCAGTACATTGGTGCCTCATCTTAATACTCCTACTGGATTGATACCTTGGTTCTCAAACTGTGGGAAATACTTATCGCTACTTTGCTGCATCACCCTTTCCTCTTCAAGGGAAAAACCAACGCAAGCTCAAGAGGTAGCAAGAAGTATTTCTAGCGCCGTTGCCGGGGAGTATTCAAGTGAAGCATACCAAGTAACTATCGCAAACTCATCTCTTGCATTTACATTATTTGCCTTTTGCCTCTCGTTTTCCTCTCCCCCACTTTTGAAAAAAAACAAAAATTACAAAAATATTTGTCTTTTTCGTTTGCCTTTTTGTTGCTATGTTTGCTTGTGTTGCCATGTGCCTTCTATTTGCTTGCATCTTCGCTTGCTAAAAATCTATTGATATGGATCCTCATCCACTTGCTAATCTCTTTAAGAGATTCAGTTATGTTGAACCAATTGCTAGTGAGTTTTGTGCACTAGATTATCTTTATGAAGTTTTGCTTGAGATGCGTGAATCTGAAAATTTTGATGAAGTGTTGGAAGAAGAAAATTATAAAGTGGTTCATGATATCTGCTTGAATGAAAAACATGATTGCCATGTTGTTAGTATGAGTTCTCTGAATATCCATGATGCTAATGATATGCAAAACCACAAGCTTGGGGATGCTATGCTTGATGAAGATGATATTTTTTGTTTCCCAAGTTTTGGTGATGAACCTTATGCTATAATTGATCATGAAAAGAATGCTTTGTGTGATAGTTATATTGTAAGATTCCTTCATGATGTTACTGAAAATTACTATGAGAGAGGAACATATGCTTTTACATATTGCAATAATATCAAGCTTCCTCTCTATGTGTTCAATGTTTTGAAGTTATGCTTGTTTTGCCTTCCTATGCTAGTTAATTCTTGTTCCCACAAATTGTTTGCTCACAAAATCCCTATGCATAGGAAGTGGGTTAGACTTAAACGTGTTTTTTTGCCATTCATGATGCTCTTTTACATATCTCAACTACTACTTTTTGTGTGAGCATCATTGAAATCGTTAAGTCGAGCTAGGGATGTTAAACGATAGCGCTTGTTGGGAGGTAACCCAATGAATAAATTTATTTTTGCTTTTCACTTTTTGTTTTGTTGTGTCCACACCATCATAATTCTGTTATGATTATGTTTTTTATGTTTTTAGTGTTCGTGACAAGTATAACCTTTATGATCAGTTTTGGTGATGGTTGTTTGATCATGCTGAAAAACAAAGAAACTTTGTACTCACAAAATTATTTTTAATTCCAATCCAGAAAGAGCTTTTGAGTTGATTCTTTTTTCTCCTGATTGATATGCGAATTTCCCTAATTTTCATAAATTTTCAGAATTTTTGGGATACCAAAGGTATACGAAGTATACAGATTGCTACAGACTGGTCTGTTTTTGACAGATTCTGTTTTTTTGTTGTGTTGATTGCTTATTTTGATGAAACTATGGTTAGTATCGGGGGGTCCTATCCATGAAAAAGTGAGAAGACGGTAATATAACATCAATCTAAATGGAAATCAAGTTTACTACAGTACCTAAAGAGTTGGTGGTTTGTTTTCTTATGCTAATGATATCACGAGTTTCTGTTTAAGTTTTGTGTTGTGAAGTTTTCAAGTTTTGGGTGATGTTCTTATGGACAATGGAATAAATAGTGGAAAGAGATTAAGCTTGGGGATGCCCAAGACATCCCAATCCAAATTCAAGTACACCAAAAAGCCTAAGCTTGGGGATGCCCCGGGAAGGCATCCCCTCTTTCGTCTTCAATCCATCGGTAACATTACTTGGAGCTATATTTTTATTCACCACATGATATGTGTTTTGCTTGGAGCGTCGTGTATTATAGGAGTCTTTGCTTTTTATTATGTCACAATCATCCTTGCTGCACACCTTTTTGAGAAGGACATGCACTCATCGTGAATTTGTTAGAATGCTCAATGAGCTTCACTTATATCTTTTGAGTTAGGCAATTTAGCTCGCATGTGCTTCACTTATATCTTTTGAGCTAGATAATTTTGCTCTAGTGATTCACTTAAAACTTTGTAGAGCACGGCGGTGTCATATTTTGAAGAAATAAAAACTCTCGATCTTCACTTATATCTTTTGAGAGTGCTCTCTCTAAGTAACTTGGTAATTGGCGTGTGCTATGAAATTAGTCCTAAATATGATAAGCATCCAAAGAGGATATAATAAAAACTTTCATATTCAAGTGCATTGATTAGTATGAGAAGTTTGATTCCTCACAATTAGTTTTGAGATATGGATATGATAATATTAGAGTCATGTTAGTAGGGTGTTGTGAATCTAGAAATACTTGTGTTGAGGTTAGTGATTCCCGTAGCATGCACGTATGGTGAACCGGTATGTTAGGAAGTCGGAGCATAATTGATTTATTGATTTTCATCCTTTGTGTGGCGGTCGGGATCGCGCGATGGTTAACACCTACCAACCCTTCCCCCAGGAGTATGCGTTCAGCACTTTGTTTTGATTACTAATAAAACTTTCACAATAAGTATATGAGTTCTTCATGACTAATGTGAGTCCATGGTATAGATGCACTCTCACCTTCCACCATTGCTAGCCTCTAGTGCCGCGCAACTTTCGCCGGTGCACAAACCCACCATATACCTTCCTTAAAACAGCCACCATACCTACCTATTATGTCATTTTCATAGTCATTCCGAGATATATTGCCATCCAACTCCCACCGTTCCGTATCATGACATGTGCCGTCACTTTCATATTGCCATTGCATGATCATAAGATAGCTAGCGAGATGTTTCAACGTCATACGCTAAGCTAGATCGTTGCACATCCTGGTACACTGCCGGAGGCATTTCATATAGAGTCATCATTGTTCTAAGTATTGAGTTGTTAGTAAATAAAAGTGTGATGATCATCATTATTAGAGCATTGTCCCATGTGAGGAAAAAAAAGAGGCCAAAGATGCCCACCAAAAAAAATTGAAAAAAAGAGGCCAAAGAGACCAAACAAAAAAATGAGAGAAAAAGAGAGAAGGGGCAATGCTACTATATTTTTCCACACTTGTGCTTCAAAATAGGACCATGTTCTTCATGATAGAGAGTCTCTTGTTTTGTCACCTTCATATACTAGTGGGAATTTTCATTATACAACTTGGCTTGTATATTCCAATGATGGGCTTCCTCAAAATAGCCATAGGTCTTCGTGAGCAAGCAAGTTGGGTGCACACCCACTAGTTTTCTTTTTGAGATTTCATACACTTATAGCTCTAGTGCATTTGTTGCATGGCAATCCCTACTCATTCACATTGATATCTATTGATGGGCATCTCCATAGCCCATTGATACACCGAGTCAATGTGACCATCTCCTCATTTTTGCCTCACAACCTCCACCACACTCTATTCCACCTATAGTGCTATATCCATGGCTCACGCTCATGTATTGCGTGAGAGTTGAAAAAGTTTGAGAAAGTAAGAGTGCAAAAACAATCACTTGGCCAATACCGGGGTGGTGCATGATTTAAATTCGTTGTGTGGGGATGATGGAGCATATCCAGACTATATGATTTTGTAGGGATAACTTTCTTTGGCCTTGTTATTGTTGGAAATATGCCCTAGAGGCAATAATAAATTAGTTATTATTATATTTCTTAGTTCATGATAATCGTTTATTATCCATGCTATAATTGTATTGATTGGAAACACAATACTTGTGTGGATACATAGACAAAACACTGTCCCTAGTAAGCCTCTAGTTGACTAGCTCGTTGATCAAAGATGGTCAAGGTTTCCTGGCCATAGGCAAGTGTCGTCACTTGATAACGGGATCACATCATTAGGAGAATCACGTGACAGACTAGACCCAAACTAATAGACGTAGCATGTTGATCGTGTCATTTTGTTGCTACTGTTTTCTGCGTGTCAAGTATTTGTTCCTATGACCATGAGATCATATAACTCACGGACACCGGAGGAATGCTTTGTGTGTATCAAACATCGCAACGTAACTGGGTGACTATAAAGATGCTCTACAGGTATCTCCGAAGGTGTACGTTGAGTTAGTATGGATCGAGACTGTGATTTGTCACTCCGTGTGACGGAGAGGTATCTCGGGGCCCACTCGGTAATACAACATCACACACAAGCCTTGCAAGCAATGTGACTTAGTGTAAGTTGCGGGATCTTGTATTACGAAACGAGTAAAGAGACTTGCCGGTAAACGAGATTGAAATAGGTATGCGGATACCGACGATCGAATCTCGGGCAAGTAACATACCGAAGGACAAAGGGAATGACATACGGGATTATATGAATCCTTGGCACTGAGGTTCAAACGATAAGATCTTCGCAGAATATGTAGGATCCAATATGGGCATCCAGGTCCCGCTATTGGATATTGACCGAGGAGTCTCTCGGGTCATGTCTACATAGTTCTCGAACCCGCAGGGTCTGCACACTTAAGGTTCGACGTTGTTTTATGCGTATTTGAGTTATATGGTTGGTTACCGAATGTTGTTCGGAGTCCCGGATGAGACCACGGACGTCACGAGGGTTTCCGGAATGGTCCGGAAACGAAGATTGATATATAGGATGACCTCATTTGATTACCGGAAGGTTTTCGGAGTTACCGGGAATGTACCGGGAATGACGAATGGGTTCCGGGAGTTCACCGGGGGGGCCCACCCACCCCGGGGAAGCCCATGGGTGTTTGGGGTGCCACACCAGCCCTTAGTGGGCTGGTGAGACAGCCCAAGAGAGGCCTATGCGCATAGGAAAGAAAATCAAAGAGGAAAGGAAAAAAAAGAAGGAGGTGGGAAAGGGAAGAAGGACCCCACCTTCCAAACCAAGTGGATTTCGGTTTGGGAGGGGGAGACCTTCCCCCTTGGCTCGGCCGACTCCCTTGGGAGTCCTTGGACCCCAAGGCAAGTCTCCCCCCTCCTCCTCCTATATATAGTGGGGTTTTAGGGATGATTTGAGACGACTTTTCCACGGCAGCCCGACCACATACCTCCACGGTTTTTCCTCTAGATCGCGTTTCTGCGGAGCTCGGGCGGAGCCCTGCTGAGACAAGGTCATCACCAACCTCCGGAGCGCCGTCACGCTGCCGGAGAATTCTTCTACCTCTCCGTCTCTCTTGCTGGATCAAGAAGGCCGAGATCATCGTCGAGCTGTACGTGTGCTGAACGCGGAGGTGCCGTCCGTTCGGCACTAGATCGTGGGACTGATCGCGGGACGGTTCGCGGGGCGGATCGAGGGACGTGAGGACGTTCCACTACATCAACCGCGTTCACTAACGCTTTTGCTGTACGGTCTACAAGCGTACGTAGATCACTCATCCCCTCTCGTAGATGGACATCACCATGATAGGTCTTCGTGCGCGTAGGAAATTTTTTGTTTCCCATGCGACGTTCCCCAACACCTTTGCCGTGCCTCTTTCGCCTATAAATTCTCTAAAATCCCGAAACCAAAGAAGAGATCCATGAAAATACTTTTCCGCCGCCGCAAGCTTCTGTCTCCGCAAGATCCCATCTGGGGACCGTTCTGGTGCCCTACCGGAAGGGGGATTCGGACACGAAGGGCTTCTTCATCAACACCATTTCCTCTCTGATGATGCATGAGTAGTTCACCACAGACCTTCGGGTCCATAGCTAATAGCTAGATGGCTTCTTCTCTCTCTTGGATCTTCAATACAAAGTTCTCCATGATCTTCATGGAGATCTATCCGATGTAACTTTCTTTTGCGGTGTGTTTGTCGAGATCCGATGAATTGTGGATTTA
Organism: Hordeum vulgare subsp. vulgare; assembly: GCF_904849725.1. NCBI lineage: Eukaryota > Viridiplantae > Streptophyta > Magnoliopsida > Poales > Poaceae > Hordeum > Hordeum vulgare. The sequence continues at coordinate 533,944,646 of NC_058520.1, read as the reverse complement.
TGGTCAGATTATCTATGAATATTTTTTGAGTCTCCTCTGATCTCTTATATGCATGATTCCGTATCCTTCTAATTCTCTTCGAGTTATGGGTTTTGTTTGGCCAACTTGATCTATAATTCTTGCAATAGGAGAAGTGCTTGGTTTTGGGTTCATACCGTGCGGTGTCCTCACCCAGTGATACAAAGGGTAGCGAGGCACGCATCGTGTTGTTGCCATCAAGGGTAAAAAGATGGGGTTTATATCATATTGCATGAATTTATCCCTCTACATCATGTCATATTGCTTAAGGCGTTACTCCGTTTGTTATGAACTTAATACACTAGATGCATGCTGGATAGCTGTCGATGTGTGGAGTAATAGTAGTAGATGCAGAAAGTATCAGTCTACTTGTCTCGGACGTGATGCCTATATGTATGATCATTGCCTTAGATATCGTCATGACTTTGCGTGATTCTATCAATTGCTCGACAGTAATTCGTTCACCCACCGTAATACTTGCTATCATGAGAGAAGCCTCTAGTGAACACTATGGCCCCCGGGGTCTACTTCACATCCTATATTCAGTTCTACAAAAATACTTTGTTGCACTTTTCACCTTCAGACCTCACCTTGCAAGTAATCGTGAAGGGATTGACAACCCCTTTATAGCGTTGGGTGCAAGTTTGTTTGTTTTTCCGCAGGTACATTGGTGCCTCATCTTGATACTCCTACTAGATTGATACCTTGGTTCTCAAACCGAGGGAAACACTTATCGCTACTTTGCTGCATCACCCTTTCCTCTTCGAGGGAAAACCAACGCAAGCTCAAGAGGTAGCAATGCTCGCTTGGCTTCAGCTCTCCGTACTCATGGCTTCGCTCCTTCGAAGGCTGACACTTCACTGTTCATGTTTCAGCGCCCGAGTACGACTATGTACTTGCTTGTGTACGTGGATGACATTATCCTGGTCACCTCTTCTCCAACGGCTTCCGATGCTCTTGTGACTACACTTGGCACAGATTTTGCAGTTAAGGATTTGGGATATCTTCACTTCTTCCTAGATATTGAAGTCGCTCATCAGTCTGATGGCAGCTTGGCTCTCACCGAGAAGTACTCTCTTGATCTTTTGCGCTGTGTTGGTATGCTCAAGTGCAAGCCATCTCCTACACCCATGTCTTGCACCGACAAGCTTTCAGTTGCTGATGGTGCTCTTCTATCTCCTGAGGATGCGACTGAGTACCGGAGTATTGTTGGTGGCCTGCAGTATCTGACCATCACGCGTCTTGATCTCTCCTTTACGGTTAACAGGGTGTGCCAGTATCTTGACGCGCCTACTGATATCCATTGGTCTGCTGTGTAGCGCATACTGCGTTATGTGCGTCTCACTCTCTCTATGGTCTCCACCTGCGCCCTAGTTCCTCTGGAGTTCTTTCTGCATTCTCAGATGTTGATTGGGCCGTGTGTCCAGATGATAGGCGATCTACACGGGGATATGCTGTGTCATTGGGTCCTAATTTGATCGCCTGGAGTGCACGCAAGCAAGCCACTGTTTTTCGCAGCAGCACACAAGCCCAGTACAAGGCGGTTGCCGATGCGACTGCCGAGCTTATATGGATTGAGTCCCTACTTCAAGAGCTGGGAGTTGCCCAACCACTTCCTCCGGTCCTTTGGTGCGACAACATCGGTGCTACGTTTCTATCGACAAACCCGATGTTTCATGCATGGACCAAACATATTGAGATTGACTATCATTTTTGTGAGGAAACGTGTTGCACAGAAGCTAATACAAGTCAGATTTATCTCTTCTAAAGATCAACTTGCAGACATCTTCACCAAGCCTCTACCTTCTCCCATGTTTGAGGTCTGTAGACCCAATCTCAACCTTCTAGACGCTCGAGGAGTGAGTTGAGATTGAGGAAGGGTGTTAGACTTTGTATAATAGCTCAACTGTGTAAATTCATACCGTATTGATATAGGACTTGATTGTACATTGTACATCATTACATATGAGATAGGCCAGCCCATAAAGGGTTGAGTCAGTTTCCACAAAACCTACATTTTACAGAAACTATGTTATTTGACTATATGTTTGAATGCAAAAGCAATGCAAAATGAGCTATTTGTTGAAATAGGACGGCCAGCCGGCCACGCCGGCACATACAGATCGACGCGTTTGACGCAATGCAGACCCAATTCTAAAACAGAACGGACTTCGGACAGATGGTCAACCCAAACAGACAAAAAACGAACAAAAATGTCGTCCGTTTATGTCGGTCCGTTGAAGTTGCTCTAAATGAGAGGGTATATGTACTCTGTCTAGTCCAGATGAAATCCCTTCGAACTGAACATCGCTGAAAACACAAGGAGGTTCATCCGCAGAATCCAGAACTCGAACCATGCAAAAGAAATACTCCCTCCGTTTCTAAATATAAGTCTTTAAAAATGTTTCATTAGTGGACTACATACGAATGTATATATATATACTTTAGAGTGTAGATTCATTCATTTTACTTCGTATGTGGACTCCTAGTGAAATATCTAAAAGACTTATATTTAGGAACGGAGGGAGTAAAAAAGAAATCTCTACTACTCTACACAAACGCGTGGATCATGGACGGATCGGAGGCCCAAATCTTCGGCAGAGCCATCGTCAATCAATGCACGCACACCTCATCTTCCGTACTTTTCAATCCACAAAAAAGAGAGCTCATCCCTCGTCAATAATAAACAAACGAAAAGAACAAACCTACGCAATAAAATAAAAATAAAAATAACAACGGGACCCCTTTGCATCGATGACGCCATTGGGAACGTTCGCAGGCGGCCAGCCAGCGCGATCGGAATGCACAAAGTCGTCGCCCGGACCGGACCGGACCCCGCGACCCGTTCCGAGCCCACGGACCCAAACGGGCCGCCACCGGCACGTGGACGGGGGCCGCGGGGGCGCGCACCGGCCCCCGTCCGGTTTCCCATCCAGGTGCGTCCCCCCGTCCGCATTCCATTCCCCAACCCGTCCCCGTCCCCGTCCCTTCCATCGCCTGGCCCTCGTCGATACAACCAAGCCAATCAAATCCCCCTTGCCTTCCTCCTCCTCCTCCACCCCGTCTCAGATTCCAAACGCCGCGTGCCCGCGGAATCCCCAAACCCCGACCTCCCTCCCCGAGCCGGCCCATGCTTCCCTCCGCCGCGGCCCCGCCCACCCCCGCCGCCGCCGCCGCCGCCGCCGCCAGCCTCCGCCGCTGCTGTAGCCTCCGCGCCCCGTGCTGCGTCTGTTGTTGTGGGTGCTGCTGCTGAGCGCTACGGTTGCGGTTTCTCGTGAGGCGATTTGGGGAGAATTTGGAAGGTATGGATCTCTCGCGGCCGGAGTCGTCGGACCTCTCGCTCGGGCTCCACCCGCACGCCCACGCCAACGCCCACGCGCGCGCGCACGCGCGCGCCGCCACGCCGCTGCGGCTGTTCGACGACTCGGACGACGTGAAGACGGAGGGCAGCGTCGGGGGCGGCGGCGGCGGCGACGGCGAGAACGGGGACGACGAGGGCGCCGACCAGCACTTCTCGCTCCTCGGCCACTCGCTCTGCGTCAAGCGCCCGCGCAACGCGCTCTACGGCGGGGGAGGAGGGGAGGCCTCCTCCTGCTCCTCCTCGTCCGCGGCCATGCGCCCCGCGAAGCGCCAGGCGGCGGGCGCGGATCTGGAGGCGCGGCGCCGCGCGGTCCGCGCCTGGGGGAACCAGCCGCTCGCGGAGGCCGACCCGGACGTGCACGCGCTCATGGAGCGCGAGAGGGACCGCCAGGTGCGCGGCATCGAGCTCATCGCCTCGGAGAACTTCGTCTGCCGCGCCGTGCTCGACGCGCTCGGCAGCCACCTCACCAACAAGTACTCCGAGGGCCACCCGGGGGCTCGCTACTACGGCGGGAACCAGCACATCGACGCCATCGAGCGCCTCTGCCACCAGCGCGCCCTCACTGCCTTCGGCCTTGACCCCGCCTGCTGGGGGGTCAATGTCCAGCCCTACTCATGCACCTCCGCAAACCTGGCGGTCTACACAGGGCTTCTCCTTCCTAATGACCGTATCATGGGCCTTGAGCCGCCGTCCGGTGGCCATGTCAGCCACGGGTACTACACGCCTAGTGGTAAGAAGGTGTCTGGCGCCTCCATATTCTTTGAGAGCTTGTCATACAAGGTGAATCCACAGACTGGCTATATTGATTATGACAAGCTTGAGGACCGGGCAATGGATTTCCACCCCAAGATTCTTATCTGTGGTGGGAGTTCCTACCCCAGGGAGTGGGACTTTGCACGGATGAGGCTGATAGCTGATAAGTGTGGCGCAGTGCTCATGTGCGACATGGCGCATATTAGCGGACTTGTTGCAGCAAAGGTACATTGACCTCTGTCAAGGCACATTCGTTTAGTTATCTCACTGTTATAGTTTGGTTGCATATTGTTCTAGATGCACAATGGGTGCCTCTCGCAATAACTATAGCATAGTTTGGTTGCATATTTGTGTTCTAAATGCACAGTGGGTGCTTCTCACAATAGCTATAGCTGGGAAAACCAGTTGTGAACCTGCGATTGCATCTATTGCATTACCTAGTGCTGCATGTCCGTAAGGCAAAGCTGTTGTTTATCTTTGTGCTTTGATAATGTCCCATTTCAAAGATTATCTCCTTGCTTCTGTTATCATTTATTTATAGTCCAGTGAACATGTGTATTGCACTATTGCTTACATTGATTAGCATAGCTTTTTGTAGCAAGACGTGAGGTAATATTATTTGGTTATGTTTGCGCGTCCAGTATAGAACAGCTAACATTTAAATTTGTCGTAGCAAATTGAAGGATTCTTTTTGTAGGTCCTTTGTTCTTGATTTGTTTGGTTTGTGCAAATTCAGGATTGATGATGTAAATTAATTCAAATGACAAGTAATTAGGAGCCTTTGGAGCTCTCTGTCATGGTCATTCAATCCTGGCATGTTGTATTGGTTATCATGGCATAGTTGTAACTTAGTTTAAGGTTGTAGCAGTACAAAAAAATCACCTGTCCCTTATAACACTTCTGTTACAACAAAAGAGTAGTCGCAAATGACAAGCATATTCTCTGGTGTGCCATCTCATTTAGGATTGCATCATATCTTAATTGGCTGATACCTGATGGTTATACAAATACTATGTGGTAATTCTTCTTATGGAGCAGACTTGATATTGTACAAGTTCTGTAAGAACACCATTAAAACTTATTTTCAGCTTGCAAGAATTCTGTTTGTAAGTGATAAATGTTCATATTGATTAAAATGCTACTTGTTTTGTCATGGAAGATTAGAACATTTATTCTTGTTCCTGTACTGTTTGTTGCACTTCCACATTTGTTATCTATGAGCACCCACCTTCTGAAAGATTGTCTGGATTGTTTCTACTGCTTAATCTTGGTATTAGTTCGACTATTTGATGTTCACATCACAGTAAAAAGTTCATTTGTTGCTATTTTCTGAACTTTGTCACACTTTGCTGCTAGCTGAGTACTACTGTCTGCTGATAGCTATTTCTTATTGCTTTCACAGGAATGTCGCAGTCCATTCGACTACTGTGATGTCATTACATCAACTACTCACAAGAACCTAAGGGGTCCTAGAGGTGGAATAATATTTTTTAGGAAAGGGAAGAATATGAGGAAGCGAGGTGGATCTTTTTCTCAAGGGGATGAAAATGATTATGACTTTGAGGATAAGATAAATTTTGCTGTATTCCCTTCACTGCAAGGAGGGCCGCATAATAACCATATTGCTGCTTTAGCGATAACGCTGAAGCAAGTTGCAACGCCTGAATATAAAGCATACATTCAACAAGTTATGAAAAATGCTCAAGCTTTGGCATCGGCCTTGCTCAGAAGAAAATGCAGATTGGTTACTGGTGGTACTGACAATCACTTGGTACTTTGGGACCTCAGAACTTTTGGCTTGACCGGTATAATTCTAACTTCCAATTTGCAGCGTACTTGTATTCTGACTTTGTTATTGCAATGTATCAAGTATTCCCTTAATTGTCTTTTAACAAGATGCAAATTCGGTTTCATATTGACTAATGGACAATAAGTCAGAAAGTAAAATGTTTGTGTATGTGGCTTATGAAGTTGTTCTCCATCATTTTGACAGGGAAGAACTTTGAGAAGGTCTGTGAACTGTGCCACATCTCTATAAATAAGACGCCGATATATGGGGACAATGGTTCAATATCTCCTGGTGGCGTGCGTATTGGTTAGTTCTTATAACATGTCATTTTTTGTAATCTCTTCTTTTCGTTTGTGTATGTGAACAGAAAATAAGTATTTGCCTGCTGCTTATCATCATGGTGCTGTATGGTGCAGGAACACCTGCCATGACTACTAGAGGTTGCCTAGAAGATGACTTCGAGGTGATTGCAGACTTCCTCATCAGGGCGACACAGATAGCTGGCAGTGTTCTGAAACAACACGGAAAAGTGCAGAAGGAATTTCTAAGAGGCCTGGAGAACAATAAGGACATTATAGAGCTCGGTAACCAGGTCGAGGCTTTCGCGTCCCAGTTTGCGATGCCGGGTTTTGATGTATGACTGTTCATATATATTACATCTTCTTGCGGATTGTCCAGATTTATCAGCAAATAGCAACTATTTTGTTATCAGGTTGTTCACACAGAACTGGAAGTTGTTGCTCTCAACAGCAACGGTGTAGAAAACGATTTTTTAGTTGGAAATTGGTTTCGACTCTTTGACTCTCAAGCAATCATGTACAGGTCTATATCCTAAAGTCTTTTGTGATTTATGTATGTAGTGAATCTTCACGTAATGAGTTCTTATATGATATATGTTTTGTCGTGTTTTTGGAACCTGTAGTGTTGTAAGCTCATAGTCCAGACAAATATTTTAGTTTGATGAAATTCGCTGAGCTTTAGGGTGTGACATCTTCTGGATCCTTTTGAGTGTTTTAAGGTATAATTACTTAACTGACAGCTGTTTGTGGATGAAAGGTTACTTATATTGGGTGTGCCGTCTTCTGGAAACATTTGAGTGTTTTATAACTTAATTGCCAGCTGTTCGTGGATGAAAGGTTATTTAGTAAGCCTGTGTTGTTTTATATTGGGTGTGCTATCTTTTCGAACCATTTGAGTGTTAACTATACTCCCTCCGTTTTTAAATACTTGTCTTTTTAAGGTTTCATTAGGAGACTACATATGGTGTATGTAGACATACTTTACAATGTAATTCATTCATTTTGGTTAATATTAGTTTTCTAGTAAAATCTTCAAAAAGACTTGTATTTAGGAACGGAGGGGTAAATGTCAGCTGTCTGTGGATGAATGATTATTTAGCGTTCATTTTATATTGGGTGTGCTATCTGCTGGATGAAAGGTTATGTAGTGAGCTTTTCTTACCGTGTTGTTTAATGATTAACCAAAAGCTTTCACATGCTAACATTATCCTCATAAAAGCTTATAATTAGTATGTACTCCCTCTGTAAATTAATATAAGGATGTTTGGATTACTAAAGTAGTGTTCTGAATGCTCTTATATTAGTTTACGAAGGGAGTATATTTCGTTGGGTTTTTGGAACCTGTTGCGTTCTCGGCTCAGAGTCTGTACGGAATGATCCTAAAACATTTTAGCTCGTTTAACTACATGATGAAATTTGCTGAACTTTTATACTGGGTCGTGCTATTTGCTGAAACCGTTGAGTGCTCCAACTTGCCGTGGAAGGCTATTAGCTGAGAAGGGTACTTCCGTATTCACCGTGCTTTTCTACTGTGTCGTTCCATGACTCGCCGAATGTTATCTCATTGCCTGTAGGGTCAAGAGGTACCGTAGGCTTGGTCTGCATGTAGTATGTTCTCATTGGTCCTGTTTGGATACTCTAACTTAGCTAGAGGTTAGAGTTAGTTTCTAGCTCATGACTAACTCTAAACTAACTCCAGCCAAAAAGGTGTTTGGATGATAGGGTTAGATTGATAATAGTTGTAGTTGATGGAGAGAGAAAAGTGATTTTTTAGTGGGTTTCTTGAAAACTAGCTCCAATTAACACCTATTACCTAGTGGATAGAGAGAGAAAAGTGACTTTTTACTAGGCTCCATGAAAACTAACTCCAATTAGCACATCTTGGGTGGCTAGTTTTTTTAGGTGGGTTAGATGCAACTAGCTCCAATGTAACCCTCATGTTTGGATACTTTAGAGCTATTTGAGCCCCAACTAGCTCAAACTAAGGGGGTGTTTGTTTCCAGGGACTTTTGATGTAGGACTAAAAAAAGTCCTAAAAAGTCCAATGTGAAATAAACAGGAGAGACTTTTAGGGACTAAAAGGGGGTATTTGGGACTATTTGGAGAAGTCCCTATGGAAGGGTCTTTTTAAGACTTTTTTGGCACTTTTTTCAACAATGCCCCTACTTTTAGCATGTCATTTAATAACTACTACATTACTAAGAGTATCATGGTCTTTTTACATGTTATTTAATGACCTCCAGTGTCTATTTAGTCCTTGGAAACAAACGGATAGGGACTAGGGACTTTTAAATTGGGATTAAAAAAAGTTCGAAACTTCTGAAACAAACAAGACCTAACTCTAGCCTATGGATCTAAATAGGGCCATTGCCTGCCTTGCTACAAAACATTTTACTGTCTACCAACAGCAGCGACACTAGCAGTAGTGTAGTAGACTAGCGGTAGCATAGTATTTGCGTGTCTAAGGTTCCAGCAATCCAACTGGCACTTCATTGAATGCGCATGGTTTGCTGTGGCAGTTCGAATTAAAAAGGAAATTCAAGTTTGACCTACTATGGGATGAATATACTCCCTACTCCCTTCTCTTCCCTGTAGCTGAATAATTGTAGTTGGCGTACAAAATAATCTGAGTACAAGTTTGCTTGCCGCTCTCTCTGAGGGAAACCATAATGAAACACATGGTCGTCGCAGCCTACTATCCTATCCTATAGTTGGTACGGTACGGTAGGCAACACTCTAATTCCAGTTGCAGCTTAGAGGGCGGCCTCGTCTCGTAATTAGGCTTAGCGTCATCATCTCGTGTCTTGACTGGTGCTTCCCCAGACTTGACCATGATGGTACGCTCCTTTCTGGCCATGATTTGGTAGCGATCGCCTCGACCAGTTGTTTTGTCGCCGATCCATGGACACCGCATCGATCGATCGTCCCTTTTTCTCCGGGGAGATGATGCTAGGGGCCTAGGCGAGGCGACGGGAGCGGGAGCGGGAAGGAACAAGGCCAGAGGGTCCTGCCCCGTCCTGTCCTGTGCGAGCTTCGCGTTGAATGCGCGGCAGAAAGCAGTGCAGCTTCTAGCTGCCCTTCCACAGACGCTTTAATCATGGCGACGCTGCCTGCCTCCCCCTGCTCCTCCGACGGACGGACATCGGTCGAAGCAGACAAACACCATAGGCCAGCCAGCCGGAGCCTGGAGCGATGGGTCAAACCTGTTCACATCTCGTAGAGCCACCTAGGACATATTTTGTGTTTTGACCTAAACTACAAAGAAAACCCAGATTTGACCTATGTTTATTTATTTTTCTTTAAATGTAACCTTTTTACGTGACGCCAACGTCCCTGACGTCTGGATTGCACGTGAGACGCCAGGGACCGCGGCGTCTGGCAGGGGCCCGCTCGATCCGCGCCGTAGTTGACCTGCTGACGTGGCAAAGGGGTCAGACGTCAGGGACCCGTCGTCTGGTCGCGAGACCCAAACGCCACGCACCCTGGCGTCTGGCACGGGTGACTTAACTGGCTCGGGCCCGACCCACCAAACCATCTTCTTTCTCCTACCCCATCCTAACATAACACATCTCTTCTCCTCTCGCCCCCCCCTTTCCCCTCACACCCCACCCTCTTGATCTACTTCCTTCTCCACCAAAATTCATAGATCGGATCCCCCAAAGCTTTCTTGAGGTAATCTCCCTCAATCCCTCTATTTTTTTTGTTTCAACATCTTATTTTGATGGTATTTTTGAATATTAGGTTATGTTAGATTAGATGGTTTTATCTTAGTATTAGGGATTGTTTTGTAGTTGTTAGATGATATAGTTCTTATATGTTAGATGTTAGATGTTATTTTTTTGTAGTTGTTAGATGATAGATATAGTTCTTATGTGTAGTTCCTATATGTTATTTTTTTGTAGTTGTTAGATGTTAGATGTTAGACGTATATGTGTAGGCAAATTTTATTAGATGTATAGTTGTTAGATGTATGTATATGTGTAGTTGTATTTTTTTGTGTTGTTGAATATGTTAGATGATATATAAGTGTAGGATGATATACTCCCTCCGTTCCTAAATATAAGTCTTTGTAGAGATTTCACTAGTGGACTACATACGGATGTATATAGACATACTTTAGAGTATAGATTCAATCATTTTGCTCCGTATGTAGACCCTTAGTGAAATCGCTTAAAAGACTAATATTTAGGAACGGAGGGAGTATATGATAAATATGTGTAGGTGTATGTATTGGTCTTTGGTTAATTTTTTGGTGTAGTTCAATATGTTAGGCAAATTTTACTGTGTAGGATGATATATATGATATATATGTGTAGGTGTATGTATTTGCCTTTGGTTATTTTTTTTGCAAAAGAGATGATGAAATTCGATTTATGTTATTTTTTCGTAGGATGGTGGATGATAATGGTCCTTCGTATGATGGATTAATAGAAGAGTTCGACAGAGAGCACCGTGGTCGTGCAATTGAGAATCTTAAGGTAAGAAGACTTAATCGAATACTTGTCAATTATTTGTGTTTTTCATGTGTGTTTGTCGTACTGATATGAAGCTCACATTCTTTGTAGCATGTAGTAGCTATGCGCATGAGGGGTCATGGTGCAAATGACTTTCCATACGACGTGTGATACGAGCCCTAAATTGCAAGATTGGGTATGCTGCCCTTTGTGTTGCAATTCAAGAGAAACCCACCACCGGTTAACCATGCAACGCTCACCGCACTGATGGATCGTTGGAGGCCCGAGACACACTCTTTCCACCTTGCCTGTGGGGAGATGAAGATGACCTTAGAGGACATGACCATGATAAGCGGCCTTCCTCTCAACGGCGATGCTGTTACGGGTCATGTCAATGCCGCTAACTGGCGACATCGGGTTGGCGTCTTAATTGGTGTTGAATCCCCTCCCCCTCTGCCAGGCAAGCCCGATGGCTCAAAAGTGAAGCATTCCTGGTTAAAACAAGTCACAGGAGCACCGTGCCCTGCGGATGCCGATGAGATTGTTGTGCAGCAGTATGCTCGGGCCTATCTTTGGTATGTGTAACCAAAGTAGTCTTCACAGACGCAACAGGTAACTCCGCCCTCTGGATGTATTTGGAGCGCCTAAGGAACTGGGATATTCAGTATAGCTGGGGTTCAACAACACTAGCATACTTGTATCGTCAGGTGAGAGCTATCTGCAGACATTTATTTTTAATTTTTCATGCGTCACAAATTGCTAACATTCATGTTTAATTGCAGTTGGACCAGGTGTCAACGAGGAGAAGAGAGACATCTTCATTGTGTGGGTTTATGTGGAGCCTCACTGTGTGGATGTGGGAGCGGTTTTCGGTTGGACGACCCGTGTTGAAGAACCCGAATAAGCCAAACCCCAATCGGCATGAAGGGCTTCATGATGAAGATCCATATCGTCGTCGCCCCATAGTTGCCTATCATTGGGATCAGGTGTTTGTTTACACATGAAGCTCTCATGTGCGATACAAGTGCTATCTGAACGAGTTGGACACCTTAACTGCTGAGAAGGTACCAACATTTCAGTTCCTTGTATTGTAGATTTTCTGACGGTCATATGAGAAGGTGTACCTAACATCTCAGCTCGTCCTATGGTTGTAGGTTTTCTGGCGGCCTTATGAGGAAGATCGTGAGTATGACCTCAACCATATGTGCACGCGTGATAATAATATTTGGAGGTCTAGGTTTCTAATGATACGCTTTTACGTTGTCGAGTATCACTTTGTAGACCGTGTTGCCGGGCAATTTGGGAAACGAAAAGGTATTCCAACCGAGGAGACCAGGAGTGTAATCACAAGTCTGCATGGGTGAGCCAAAATGTCTACAAGATTTGTACTATAGCACTATGAAAATCTATGTTTGCTAATGGTTTAAATCGTGCATCGTTTGTAGGTTCAGTCGAAGGAACAATCAGGATATATCGGATTGGGCGAACAAACACCATCACTGGATAGCATTCTGGAATCAGAGAGAGATGTTAGTTGAGTCAGAGAATAGAACCCACAATGATTCAGCCTACGAGAACTATCTTGTGTGGTATGGGCAGTGTTACCTGTTGAAGCTTAAGCCCACTTGGACTAGGTAAGAGTGGTCCGAGTTGGTGTCAGAAGATCCATCGGCTACAGAAGGGTATCATGCCTTTAACATGGTTGTGCGAGAGACCGGAGGGAGTCAAGTTGACTATGCACCCATGCATGACGAACTCGTAAGTGAATGAATCAGAACCAACCAACATTACATTGTCTTTTTCAATTCTGAATGTTTGTTGTGTTAATGAATTGAAGGGCAGAGAGTTTCTTATGTGCGTGAACGATGCCAATGTAGCACTAAGTCATCCCTCTGGAGGTGCATTATCTGAGAGAATTCTTAGGACCACGTTGGAGGTATGACCATGTGAAAGGATCGATATGGTTGACTAGAGGGGGGGGGGGGTGAATAGGCAACGACCACTTTTTAATTAATCTTAGCAAGTTAGGGTAAGCAACATAAGGGTTCACTAAAATGACAACAAAGAGGTGAACCTATATGATGCTAACAACAAAGATAACTAAGACAAGTAAGAGATACACAACAACATAAGCATACACAATGTAAAGGTTAGAGATAACCACAAGTGGAACCAATGAAGACGCGGATGTGTTACCGAAGTTCCTTCCCTTTGACAGGAAGTACGTCTCCGTTGGAGCGGTGTGGAGGCAGAATGCTCCCCAATAAGCCACTAGGGCCACCGTATTCTCCTCACGCCCTCACACGATGCGAGGTACCGTGATTCCACTATAGGTGCCCTTGAAGGCGGCGATCGAACCTTTACAAACAAGGTTGGGGCAAACTCCACACAAAGCTTGGAGGCTCCCAACAAGACCACGAAGCTTCACCACAATGGAATGTGGCTCCGAGGTGACCTCAACCGTCTAGGGTGCTCAAACACCCAAGAGTAACAAGATCCGCAAGGGATTGGTGGGGGAATCAATTTTTATCTTGGTGGAAGTGTGGATCTAGGCCTTCTCAACGAATCCCTAGAGAATCAACAAGTTTGATTGGCTAGGGAGAGAGATCGGGCACTTTTGAGCTTAGGGAGCAACAATGGAGCTTGGGAGGGTCAAAGGTAGGGTTCTAGAGCAAGAAGAACCCCTTATATAGTGGGGGGGAGGAATCCAACCGTTTTCCCACTCACAGCCCGAGCCTAGCGGTACTACCGCTGGCACTCCAGCGGTACTACCGGTGGCTGCAGCGGTACTACCGCTCGCAGCAGCGGTACTTCCGCTGGGCCCATGGTAGTGGAGATGCACTACCGGGCCAACCACCGCCAAGAAAGTCTTCGCAAAAAGTCCGACGAAGTACAACCGCTAAGAAGGCGGTACTAAGTTCCTGGAGCGGTACTACCGCTGACCAGGGGCGGTACTAAGTTCCTGGAGCGGTACTACCGCTGACCAGGGGCGGTACTAAGTTCCTGGAGCGGTACTACCGCTCACCAGGGGCGGTACTAAGTTCCTGGAGCAGTACTACCGCTCACCAGGGGCGGTACTACCGCCAGCACTAGCGGTACTACCGCCAGCTCTAGCAGTACTACCGCTGAGAGACCTTTTTGCTTAGAGGTGATAAATCAGAGGCGGGAACTACTCCAAAGTTGCAGGGAAAGGGAAAGGATATAAAGTGTGTGCATGCAAGATTGATTCCAACCAAACCTGGTCCCCTCTTAATAGTACGGCGATCCTATGACTCAAAGAAAGAGAATCATAGAGTACACCGTGCTTCTGTTCCATGGAGGGGGGCGAGTCATCTTGTGCCGTTGACATGTGTTATCTGAAATCTTAACACACACGATTAGTCCTTTGCAGTAATGTCATCAATCACCAAAATTACTTAGGCATAAATATGCCCTAACTATCTCCCCCTTTTTGGTGGAGTGATGACAATACTAGATTTGCACAGTAAATAGCATGTGAACATAAAGATAGTGATAGAGATAATTAAAGAGCATATGATAGAAAAAAGTCTCACACTAGTCCAAGTCTCACATCACACAAAGCAAAGATAGCAGATAAGATCAAACCAAGTTCAAAGCAAACACGATAAAGATAAGCAAAGCTAAAGAAAAGCGCAAATCCAGCTCCTAGACTCTCTCCCCCTTTGGCTCAAGACACCAAAAAGGGGCACACCTAACGACACAGGTGGTCACTCCGCATCCTCATCACCCCTAGACTCGTCCGTGGCATCCGAATCGTCCTTCTCCTCCTCATTGTCCTCCTAAGACGCCTCCTCCTCTGCATCAGACCCAGTCCACTGATAACCTTGAGCCCGCATCCAATCAGACTCTGGAGTGATGTCGTCCTCTGAGCCAGTGGAGATATCAACATCAAGGGTCCTCAAGACACGCTTTTGCCTCTGACGGTTCTCCTTCTGGGCCACATGAGACTGATACTGTCCCTTGGCCTGCATACAGAAGAGAGTCTTCATTTTATCCTCCAGTTTCACTGCCCAAGATGGCATAGCAGAAGAGCGGGACTGAGAAGCGGGACCTCCTTCAGCAGCAGTCTCTGTGTCAGTGTCCATGTGCTGAGACGAAGTGGGTGGGTTGGCCCATTTGTCTTTGATACGGAGCTTGATAGGATCATGCACAAAGTAATCAGCCTGAATAGGGAATTCATCTATCAGATAGACTTCGTGCCACCTGTGGCGAATATAGGCAAACAAGTAGGGCCCGTAGATGGGAACCTTGCGGTTCATGATGCAGTTCCAGAGCTCATTGAACATCACGTGGGCAATATCAAGAGGGGCAGATTCCTTAGTCCTAGCCTCCTCACAGAGCAGAAGCATCTCAGCTAGATGACCATGCACCTCGTCAAAGTTGCCAATGCGAGGAAAGAGAGTGTTGCGGAAGATCCGATGCATGATATCCAGATGCTTGGGAAGCACACCTTTCTTCACGTAAAGTTGTTGCAACCTGTCCTTGGGGGTGGCAGTAGATCAAGACGGAGCATGAGAACGCAACCCAAGAGGAGTTTCATCTCCCTGAAAGTCGACCTTGAGAAGCTTCATGAATTCTGACCAGGAACCTGTCATCTTCTGAGTACCGGTCATCCAAGTCATGGTGCGCACGTCATCAGGTGCAAAGTGAACAATGACATAGAATTGGGCCACAACATCTGGATTAAAGTCTCACCTGAAGGTGATGATCTCTTTAATGCCAAGCTTGTCAATCAAAGAGAGAGCCTCACCAAAGTAATTCGGGTTCCGCTGAAGGTGAGCAAAGTCAATCCACTGCACTGGAACAAACATCTTCTTGAATTGCTTGATGATGTCGCGATAGATCATGCAGTGATCCCGTGACCAAACATGCTCGATATTCTTGATCTGAGCCTTGTCTTCTAGATAGTGATCGCGGTTGCGGAACAACAGAAAATCCTTAGGGGGCATATTGCGAACGTTGATCCCCTTGGTCTTCTGAGCTGCCTTCTTGAAAGACTTCTTTTTGGGATTCAGACCGGAAGTGGCGGAGCCCTCTGGAGCATCTGGAGTGCGATACTGCTTCGGTTGGGTGTCCTGTGGGGGATTCGAGCGGCGAGCACCACCTGTGACACACAAAACACACACCGAAAAAGAGCGACAGGAGGAGTCAAGGCAATGGTCAAAGAGAAGCATAAGAATAAACTCACATTGCCAAACAAAACAAAAAATATACTCCTGGCGGTAGTACCGCTACCCCTGGCGGTAGTACCGCTGGGGTCCTAGCGGTAGTACCGCTACCCCTGGTGGTAGTACCGCTGGGGTCCTAGCGGTAGTACCGCCAGGCTAGCGGTAGTACCGCTCGGGGGTTGACTTTCAGATCTGAAAATAGAAAGACCCATAAGAACGGCTAGATTGGATTTACGAGGGCCATGGCTACTACATAGAATCACTACAAGAACCACCATAGCCCTAATCACATGTGGACCTCAAGAACATCTAGATAGAGACATGCCTAGTCAAGAGGATTCAAGTTTTGGATCTAATCCAAAATAAGAGAAAAAGTACTTGATCTAAAACATGAAGAACCTAGGGCATGTCAAGATAAAAGCAATGAATCATAGGACCTAAATGTTGGGTGACGTAGCATAAATTCAAAATTTTCCTACGCATATTCAGATCTTCCTATGGAGAGACCAGCAACGAGAGAGGGGTAAGAGCATCTTCATACCTTTGAATATCGCTAAGCGGAAGCGTTGCTAGAACGCGGTTGATGGAGTCGTACTCGCAGCCTCCGCGTTCAACACACGTGCAGCCCGATGACGTCTCCCGCACCTTGATCCAGCAAGGAGGAGGGAGAGGTTGGGGAAGAACTCCAGCAGCACAACGGCGTGGTGTCGATGGAGAGACGAGGTCTCCCGGCAGGGCTTCGCCAAGCACCGGCACAAAGGAGGAGGAAGAAGGGCAGGGCTGCGCCGAGGGAGAGGGAGAAGTCTATCTCCCAAGGGCCAAAACCCCTCTCTATTTATAGGAGGAGGGGGAGGGGGGTGCGCCACCCCTAGGGTTCCCCCCCTAGGTGGTGCGGCAGCCACCAGATGGGAAAGGGGGGCGGCGGCTAGGGAGGGAGGGGGTGGCGCACCACTTGGTGGGCCTAAGGCCCACCTGTGCCTAGGGTTGCCCCCTCTCCCCACCACTTGCGCATCGGGCTGGGTGTGGGAGGCGCACCAGCCCACATAGGGCTGGTTCCCTCCCGCACTAGGCCCATCTAGCCTTTTGGGGTCGTTGCCCCCCTTCGGTGGACCCCCGGGGCCACCTCCGGTGGTCCCGGTGGTCCTGGTACGTTACCGGTGACGCCCGAAACACTTCCGGTGTCCAAAACCATCCATCCTATCTATCAATCTTTACCTCCGGACCATTCCGGAGCTCCTCGTGACGTCCGGGATCTCATCCGGGACTCCAAATAACTTTCGGTAACCTCGTATAACAATTCCCTATAACCCTAGTGTCATCGAACCTTAAGTGTGTAGACCCTACGGGTTCGGGAGACAAGCAGACATGACCGAGACGCCTCTCCGGCCAATAACCATCAGCGGGGTCTGGATACCCATGGTGGCTCCCACTTGCTCCACGATGATCTCATCGGATGAACCACGATGTCAAGGATTCAATCAATCCCGTATACGATTCCCTTTGTCTGTCGGTATAGAACTTGCCCGAGATTCAATCGTCGGTATACCTATACCTTGTTCAATCTCGTTACCGGTAAGTCTCTTTACTCGTTCCGTAGCACGTCATCGTGTGACGAACTCCTTAGTCACATTGAGCTCATGATGATGTTCTACTGAGTGGGCCCAGAGATACCTCTCCATCACACAGAGTGACAAATCCCGATCTCGATTCGTACCAACCCAACAAACACTTTCAGAGATACCCGTAGTGCACCTTTATAGTCACCCAGTTACGTTGTGATGTTTGATACACCCAAAGCACTCCTACGGTATCCGGAAGTTGCACAATCTCACGGTCGAAGGAAAAGACACTTGACATTAGAAAAGCTTTAGCATACGAACAATACGATCTAGTGCTATGCTTAGGATTGGGTCTTCTCCATCACATCATTCTCCAATGATGTGATCCCGTCATCAATGACATCTAATGCCCATGATCAGGAAACCATGATCATCTATTGACTAACGAGCTAGCTAACTAGAGGCTTGCTAGGGACACATTGTGATCTATTTATTCACACATGTATTACTGTTTCCTGTTAATACAATTATAGCATGAACAATAGACGATTATCATGAACAAGGAAATATGATAATAACCATTTTATTATTGCCTCTAAGGCATATTTCCAACAGTCTCCCACTTGCACTAGAGTCAATAATCTAGTTACATTGTGATGTATCGAACACCCATAGCAGTATGGTGTTGATCATGTTTTGCTCGTGGAAGAGGTTTAGTCAACGAGTCTGCAATATTCAAATCCGTGTGTACTTTACAAATATCTATTACTCCACTCTGGACATGGTCCTGGATGGAGTTGTAGCGGCGTTTGATGTGCTTCGTCTTCCGGTGAAACCTGGGCTCCTTGGCTATGGCAATGGCCCCAGTGTTATCACGGAAGAGTGTCATTGGACCCGACGCGCTTGGAACCACTCCAAGGTCGGTGATGAGCTCCTTCATCCCAATTCCTTCATGAGCCGCTTCTGAAGCAGCTATGTACTCCGCTTCACATGTAGATGCTGCCACGACTTCTTGCTTGTTGCTGCACCAGCTCACTGCCCCACCATTCAAAACATATACATATCCGGTCTGTGACTTAGAGTCATACGGATCTGTGTCGAAGCTAGCGTCGGCGTAACCCTTTACGAAGAGCTCTTCGTCACCTCCATAAACGAGAAACATTTCCTTAGGCCTTTTCAAGTACTTAAGGATATTCTTGACCGCTCTCCAGTGTTCCATACTGGGATCACTTTGGTATCTCCCTACCAAACTTATGGCAAGGTTTATATCAGGTCTGGTACACAGCATGGCATACATTAGAGAGCCTACGGCTGAAGCGTAGGGGACAGAACTCATCTTCTCTCTATCTGCTGCCGTGGTCGGCGACTGAGTCTTACTCAATCTCATACCTTGCAAAACTGGCAAGAACCCTTTCTTTGAGTTTTCCATATTGAACTTCTTCAATATCTTGTCAAGGTATGTACTTTGCGAAAGACCTATGAGGCGTCTTGATCTATCTCTATAGATCTTGATGCCTAATATGTATGCAGCTTCTCCAAGGTCCTTCATTGAAAAACTCTTGTTCAAATGGGCCTTTATGCTCTCCAACATCTCTATATTATTCCCCATCAATAATATGTCATCCACATACAGTATGAGGAAATCTATAGAGCTCCCACTCACTTTCTTGTACAAACAGGCTTCTCCGTAAACCTGTATGAACTCAAACGCTTTAATCACCTCATTAAAGCGAATGTTCCAACTCCGAGATGCTTGCACCAGCCCATAGATGGAGCGCTGGAGCTTGCACACTTTGTTAGCACCCTTAGGGTCGACAAAACCTTCTGGTTGCATCATATACAACTCTTCCTTAAGGTTCCCGTTAAGGAACGCTGTTTTGACATCCATTTACCAAATTTCATAATCATAAAAGGCAGCAATTGCTAACATGATTCTGACTGATTTCAGCTTTGCTACGGGAGAGAAAGTCTCTTCGTAGTCAACTCCTTGAATTTGTCGAAAACCCTTTGCGACAAGTCGAGCTTTATAAATAGTTACATTACTGTTTGCATCAGTCTTCTTCTTGAAGATCCATTTATTTTCTATGGCTCGCCGGTCATCGGGCAAGTCCACCAAAGTCCATACTTTGTTCTCATAGATGGATCCTATCTCGGATTTCATAGCTTCAAGCCATTTGTTGGAATCCGGGCCCGCCATCGCTTCTTCATAGTTCGAAGGTTCACCGTTGTCTAACAACATGATTTCCATCATAGGGTTGTCGTACCACTCTGGTGTGGAGCGTGCCCTCGTGGAACTTCGCGGTTCAGTAGTAACTTGATCCGAAGCTTCATGATCATTATCAATAATTTCCTCTTTAGTTGGTGTAGGCGCCACATGAACAACTTCCCGCGCTGCGCTACTATCCTGTTCGAGAGGGGGTGTAATTACCTCATCAAGTTCTACCTTCCTCCCACTTACTTCTTTCGAGAGAAACTCTTTCTCTAGAAAGGATCCGTTCTTGGCAACAAAGATTTTACCTTCGGATCTAAGATAGAAGGTATACCCCAATAGTTTCCTTAGGGTATCCTATGAATACGCATTTCTCCGCTTTGGGTTCGAGCTTTTCTGGTTGAAGTTTCTTCACATAAGCATCGCATCCCCAAACTTTAAGAAACGACAACTTAGGTTTCTTGCCAAACCATAGTTCATACGGTGTCGTCTCAACGGATTTAGACGGTGCCCTATTTAAAATGAATGCTGCAGTTTCTAATGCGTATCCCCAAAATGATAGCGGTAAGTCGGTAAGAGACATCATAGATCGTACCATATCTAATAAAGTGCGATTACGATGTTCAGACACTCCGTTGCGTTGCGGTGTGCCAGGCGGCGTCAGTTGTGAAACGATTCCACACTTCCTTAGGTGTGTGCCAAACTCGTGACTCAAATATTCTCCTCCATGATCAGATCATAGACACTTGATTTTTCTGTCACGTTGATTCTCGACCTCACTCTGAAATTCCTTGAACTTTTCAAATGTCTCAGATTTGTGCTTCATCAAGTAGATATACCCATACCTACTCAAATCATCGGTGAGAGTGAGAACATAACGATAGCCACCGCGAGCTTCAACGTTCATTGGACCACACACATCAGTATGTATTATTTCCAATAAGTCGGTTGCTCTCTCCATTATTCCTGAGAATGGAGTCTTAGTCATCTTGCCCATGAGGCACGGTTCGCATGTGTCAAATGATTCAAAGTCAAGAGACTCTAATAGTCCATCAGTATGGAGCTTCTTCATGTGCTTAACGCCGATATGACCAAGGCGGCAGTGCCACAAGTATGTGGGACTATCATTATCAACTTTACATCTTTTGGGTACTCACACTATGAATATGTGTAACATCATGATCGAGATTCATCAAGAATAAACCATTCACCAGCGGAGCATGACCATAAAACATATCACTCATATAAATAGAACAACCATTATTCTCTGACTTAAATGAGTAGCCATCTCGCATTAAGCAAGACCCTGATACAATGTTCATGCTTAAAGCTGGTACTAAATAACAATTATTAAGGTTTAAGACTAATACCGATGGTAGATGTAGAGGTAGCGTGCCGACGGCGATCACATCGACCTTTGAACCATTCCCGACGTGCATCGTCACCTCGTCCTTGGCCAGTCTCCGCTTATTCCGCAGTTCCTGCTTTGAGTTGCAAATGTGAGCGACAACACATGTATCAAATATCCAGGAGCTACTACGAGCGCTGGTAAGGTACACATCAATAACATGTATATCACATATACCTTTAACGTTGCCGGCCTTCTTGTCCGCTAAGTATTTGGGGCAGTTCCACTTCCAGTGACCCTTTCCCTTGCAATAGAAGCACTCAGTCTCAGGCTTGGGTCCATTCTTTTTCTTCTTCCCGGCATCTGGCTTACCGGGCGCGGCAACAACTTTGCCGTCTTTCTTGAAGTTCTTCTTACCCTTGCCCTTCTTGAAACTAGTGGTCTTGTTGACCATCAACACTTGATGCTCTTTCTTGATTTCTACTTCTGCAGACTTGAGCATCGAGTACAACTCGGGAATGGTCTTCTCCATCCCTTGCATGTTGTAGTTAAGCACAAAACCTTTGTAGCTTGGTGGGAGAGACTGGAGGATTCTTTCAATTATAGCATCATCTGGAAGTTCGACTCCAAGTGAAGTCAGACGACCGTGTAACCCAGACATTTTGAGTATGTGCGCACTGACAGAACTGTTCTCCTCCATCTTACAGCTAAAGAACTTGTCGGAGACTTCATATCTCTCGACATGGGCATGAGCTTGAAAAACTAGCTTCAGCTCTTGGAACATCTCATATGCTCCGTGTTGCTCAAAACGCCTTTGGAGCCCCGTTTCTAAACTGTATAACATGACACACCTAACCAGAGAGTAGTCATCACTCCGCGTTTGCCAGACGTTCAGAATGTCCTGGGCTGCTGTGGGAGCGGGAGGGTCACCTAGCGACGCATCAAGGACATAAGCCTTTTTAGCTGCTTCAAGGATGAGCTTCAAGTTGCGAACCCAGTCCGCATAGTTGCTACCATCATCTTTCAGCTTGTTTTTCTCTAGGAATGCGTTGAAATTGAGGTTGACGTTGGCCATCTACAATATTTATAAAGACAAACCTTTTAGACTAAGTTCATGACAATTAAGTTCATCTAATCATATTAAGTATGAACTCCCACTTATATCGACATCCCTCTAGTCATCTAAGTGATACATGATCCATGTTGACTAACCCGTGTCCGATCATCACGTGAGACGGACTAGTCACCATGGTGAGCAACTTCATGATGATCGTATTCAACCATACGACTCATGTTAGACCTTTCAGTCTCTTGTATTCGAGGTCATGTCTGTACATGCTAAGCTCGTCGAGTCAACCTAGGTGTTTCGCGTGTGTAATTCTGGTTTACACCCGTTGTATGCGAACGTTAAAATCTATTACACCCGATCATCACGTGGTGCTTCGAGACAACGAACCTTCGCAACGGTGCACACTTAGGGGAATACGTTCTCGAAATTTTAAGACGGATCATCTTATTATGCTACCGTTGTTCTAAGCAATAAGATGAAAAACATGATAAACATCACAATGCAATCATATAGTGACATGATATGGCCATTATCATCTTCGCCCTTTCGATCTCCATCTTCAGGCATCGCATGATCATCATCGTCACCGGCGTGACACCATGATCTCCATCATCGTGTCTCCGTGAAGTCGTCACGCCAACTACTACTATCACTACTACTATAGCTAACCGTTAGCAATGAAGTAAAAGTAGTAAGCACATGGCTTTGCATCTCATACAATAAATTAAGACAACTCATATCGCTCCTGCCGGTTGTCATACTCATCGACATGCAAGTTGTGAAACCTATTACAATAACATGATCATCTCATACATCATACATGCAACATCACAACTTTGGCCATATCACATCACATGCCAAACCCTGCAAAAACAAGTTAGACGTCCTCTAATTGTTGTTGCAAGTTTTACGTGGCTGATTTGGGTTTCTAGCAAGTACGCCTTCTTACCTACGTGACAGCCACAACGATGATATGACAAAGCTATTTACCCTTCATAAGGACCCTTTTCATCAAATCCAATCCGACTAGAGTAGGAAAGACAGACACCCGCTAGCCACCTTTATGCACGGTGTGCATGTCTGTCGGTGGAACCAGTCTCACGTAAGCGTACGTGTAAAGTCGGTCCGGGCCGCTTCATCCCACAATACCACCGGAAAAGAATAATACTAGTAGCGGCAAGCAAATTGACAAATCATCGCCCACAACTTTTGTGTTCTACTCGTGCATAGAATCTACGCATAGAAAACCTGGCTCGGATGCCACTTTTGGGTGACGTATCATAAATTCAAAATTTTCGTACGCATATTCGGATCTTCCTATGGAGAGACCAGCAACGAGAGAGGGGTAAGAGAATCTTCATACCTTTGAAGATCGCTAAGCGGACGTGTTGCTAGAATGCGGTTGATGGAGTCGTACTCGCAACGATTCCGATCTAGTGCCGAACTACGGCACCTCTGCGTTCAACACACGTGCAACCCGGTGACGTCTCCTGCACCTTGATCCAGCAAGGAGGAGGGAGAGGTTGGGGAAGAACTCCAGAAGCATGATGGCGTGGTGTCGATGGAGATACGAGGTCTCCCGGCAGGGCTTCGCAAGCACCGACAGAGAGGAGGAGGAAGAAGGGCAGGGTTGCGCCGAGGGAGAGGGAGAAGTCTATCTCCCAAGGGCCAAAACCCCTCTCTATTTATAGGACGAGGGGGGAGGGGGGGTGAACCACCCCTAGGGTTCCCCCCCTAGGTGGTGCGGCAGCCACCAGATGGGAAAGGGGGGCGGCGGCTAGGGTGGGAGGGGGTGGCGCACCACCTGGTGGGCCTAAGGCCCACCTGTGCCTAGGGTTGCCCCCTCTCCCCACCACTTGCGCATTGGGCTGGGTGTGGGAGGCGCACCAGCCCACCTAGGGGCTGGTTCCCTCCCGCACTAGGCCCATCTAGCCTTTTGGGGTCGTTGCCCCCCTTCGGTGGACCCCCGGGGCCACCTCCGGTGGTCCCGGTGGTCCCGGTACGTTACCGGTGACGCCCGAAACACTTCCGGTGTCCAAAACCATCCATCCTATCTATCAATCTTTACCTCCGGACCATTCCGGAGCTCCTCGTGACGTCCGGGATCTCATCCGGGACTCCAAATAACTTTCGGTAACCTCGTATAACAATTCCCTATAACCCTAGTGTCATCGAACCTTAAGTGTGTAGACCCTACGGGTTCGGGAGACAAGCAGACATGACCGAGACGCCTCTCCGGCCAATAACCATCAGCGGGGTCTGGATACCCATGGTGGCTCCCACTTGCTCCACGATGATCTCATCGGATGAACCACGATGTCAAGGATTCAATCAATCCCGTATACGATTCCCTTTGTCTGTCGGTATAGAACTAGCCCGAGATTCGATTGTCGGTATACCTATACCTTGTTCAATCTCGTTACCGGTAAGTCTCTTTACTCGTTCCGTAGCACGTCATCGTGTGACTAACTCCTTAGTCACATTAATCTCATGATGATGTTCTACCGAGTGGGCCCACAGATACCTCTCCGTCACACGGAGTGACAAATCCCGATCTCGATTCGTACCAACCAAACAAACACTTTCAGAGATACCCGTAGTGCACCTTTATAGTCACCCAGTTACTTGTGATGTTTGATACACCCAAAGCACTCATACGGTATCCGGAAGTTGCACAATCTCACGGTCGACGGAAAATACACTTGACATTAGAAAAGCTTTAGCATACGAGCAATACGATCTAGTGTTATGCTTTGGATTGGGTCTTGTCCATCACATCATTCTCCAATGATGTGATCCCGTCATCAATGACATCTAATGCCCATGATCAGGAAACCATGATCATCTATTGACTAACGAGCTAGCTAACTAGAGGCTTGCTAGGGACACATTGTGATCTATTTATTCACACATGTATTACTGTTTCCTGTTAATACAATTATAGCATGAACAATAGACGATTATCATGAACAAGGAAATATGATAATAACCATTTTATTAATGCCTCTAGGGCATATTTCCAACACTAAACTCCCTTAGAATATCTCCTTCGCTCCATCCAAGAACAAAGCACAAACCATAGCCATGGATCCAAATCACCAAGCTCCTAACCCTAGAACAAGAAAAGACCAATCAAGAGAATAAAGGGAGGAGTTTTACCGGTGTCCATGGCACTTGATGGAGGAAGGAGGAGTGGAGCAAACCCTCCAACTCAAGGGAAAGAAGGGGCTCCACAGATAGAGATCCAAATGGGGGGAGTTCGGGGTAGAGGAAGGAAGAGCCACGAGGAAGAAGAAAGAGGGCAGAAAAAAACGGGTCCCCCTCCTTTACATAGCCCAAGGGGTACGGGCCAGCGGTAGTACCGCCGAGGTCCTAGCGGTAGTACCGCTGACCTAGCGGTAGTACCGCTGGGGTCCTGGCGGTAGTACCGCCCAAAATGACACAACGAGACATATGATTGCTTGGAAAAGACGTGGGCAGCGACTAGTCAGTGTAAATAAAAGATAGCACCATCAAGGTATACTGACTAGTCATTTTGTATCCTTTCTTCCATATGCGAGAAAGGTGGGGGCGGTGGCCGTGGCCACCTATGTTTGAGGCAAAGGTATGACACCGCGAAGAATTATCCTTGGGTTCATGACCAACGCTCGTCTTTGAAGCACAAGTGCCATTTAGTAATGGCCATAGTGAAAGACTTGATCGATTTATGCATAATGGGGGGAGGGAAAGTTCATTGAGAGAACAACACCCCCTATGTCCATGCCTACACCTAGAGCAAGATCTAATGCATAGTGAGGTGCAAAGTGCCTAGTCTCAATCCACATTACTTGAATCAATGATATTTAGTTCATGCCTTAACTCCCGGAACCTTGCTTCATCTAGGGGCTTAGTGAAAATATCTGCAAGTTGCTCTTCAGTGTGGATGAAGTGAACCTCAATATCACCTAGCTTGATATGTTCACGAATGAAGTGATGGCGAATATCAATATGCTTGGTCTTTCTATGTTGCATCGGGTTGAGGGAAATCTTGATAGCACTTTGATTGTCACATAGAAGAGGCACTTTGTCACAAGTGACACCGTAATCCTTTAAAGTTTGCCTCATCCATGGCAACTGTGCACAACAACTTGCAGCTGCCACATACTCAGCTTCGGTGGATGATAGTGAGACACAATTCTGCTTCTTTGAAGACCAACTTACCACCGAGCGACCAAGGAATTGGCATCCTCCAGAAGTTGACTTCCTCTCCACACAATCTCCTGCCCAATTTGAGTCAGAATAGCCCACTAGGTTGAAGTTCGCTCCTTTGGGATACCATAGACCAAAGTTTGGGGTATGAGCCAAATATCGAAAAATTCGCTTAACAACCATATAATGATTTTCTTTTGGTGTGGATTGAAACCGTGCACAGATCCCTACACTCAACATAATATCTGGTCTAGATGCACAAAGGTAAAGGAGGGATCCAATCATGGAGCGATATACCTTTCGATCCACTGCTTTACCATTGGGATCACTGTCAAGCTTGCATCTTGTTGGGATGGGGAACTTGACCGGCTTGACATCTTCGAGCTCGAACCTTTTGAGCATGTCTTGAGTGTACTTGGCTTGTTTGATGAAGGTCCCTTCTAAGCCTTGTTTAATCTCGAATCCGAGGAAGAACTTCAACTCTCCCATCATGGACATCTCAAATTTCTCGGTCATTAGCACAGCAAATTCTTCATTGAAAGAAATGTTAGGAGAACCAAAAATGATATCATCAACATATAGTTGGCATATGAAAAAATCCCCTTTAACCTTCTTAGTAAAAAGAGTGGGATCTATCTTCCCAATTTCAAACCCACGATCTTGTAACAACTCAGTAAGATACTCATACCATGCAGGTGGGGCTTGTTTAAGGCCATAGAGCGCCTTATTAAGTTTGTACAAATGATTGGGGAGCTTGGGATGTTCGAATCCGGGGGTTGTTTGACATAGACCAACTCATTTAAAGGACCATTAAGAAAAGCACTTTTCACATCCATTTGCTGTAATTTGAAATTATGATGAGAAGCAAATGCAAGCAGCATGCGAATAGATTCTAGACGAGCAACAGGGGCAAAGGTTTCACCGTAGTCGATACCATCGACTTGGGAGTAGCCTTGAGCCACCAATCTTGCCTTGTTTCGAATCACAATCCCATTGGCATCTTGCTTGTTTTTGAAAATCCATTTGGTCCCGATGACATTATGTTCCTCCTTTGGTCTTGGCACTAAATCCCATACTTGATTACGCTCGAAGTTGTTGAGTTCTTCATGCATGGCCATAAGCTAATCCTCATCATCGAGCGCTTCCTGTACTTGTTGAGGTTCACAATACGAAACAAACGCGTGATGCTCACAATAATTCCAAATCTGTTGACGGGTGGATGCTCCCCTTTTTAAACTGCCAAGTACATTCTTCATAAGATGTGACTTGACTCTCAGCTTGTTCGCAATCTTGGCTGCTCGACGCTCCAAGAGTTCTTCATTGGATAACTGGGGAGCATCGACTTGTTTACTTTGCTTGCCCTTGCGTCTTGAACCTCCCTTGGCACCAGCTTTTGGTGCTGCAGAAGGGAATTGTGAAACAGTATCCTGATCAACTTGATTTTCGACTTGAGCAGGTTCACTTGTTTGTCCTTGTACTTGTGGTTGCTCTTGATCTTGATCTTGTGCTTCTATTTGGTCTGGATCTTGTAGTTGCACTTGATCTTCATCTTGAGCAGGTTCGGAACCTTGGGTAAGTGCTTGTACATCATGGGACACATCACCATCGTTGGGCAATTGATCTTGACCTTGAGCTTGTTCAACTTGTTGAGGGTCTTCTCTTTGTTCATTGGAAGCGTGTGGGGCTTGTGAGGGTGATGGCTCCACTTGAGTAGAGCATTGTCCTTCTCCTTCGGCCACAAGGGGTTCCTCAATGGGGAGTATTTGACCAATCCCCATTCTTCTTATGGCTTGGGGAGGAATTTCATCACCTACATCGCAAAAACCACTTTGCTCCACTTGGGAGCCATTATTTTCATCAAACTCCACGTTACACGTCTGCTCAATGAGTCCGGTGGACTTGTTGAGAACACGGTAAGCATGAGAGTTTGTAGCATAACCAACAAAGATGCCCTCTTGTGCTCTAGAATCAAATTTAGCTAAACATGCACCTTTCTTGAGAATGAAACACTTACAACCGAATACCCGGAAGTACTTGAGATTGGGTTTGTTTCCGGTGAGAATCTCATATCGAGTCTTGTTCAAGCCTTTGCGGATATAGATCCGATTGGACGCGTGACATGCTGTGTTGATGGCCTCAGCCCAAAAGTTATATCGAGATTTGAATTCTGCCATCATTGTTCTTGCAGCATCCATCAAAGTCCGGTTCTTCCTTTCCGCCACGCCATTTTGTTGAGGGGTATATGGTGCTGAATATTGATGTTTTATTCCCTCATCACCTAGAAACTCATCCAAGGTGTAGTTCTTGAACTCGGTGCCGTTGTCACTTCTAATCATCAAAATCTTTGCTTCATGTTGACATTGAGCTTCATTAGCAAAGTTGATGACAGTTTGTTGAGTCTCACTCTTCCTCTTGAAGAAATATACCCAGGTGTATCTTGAGTAGTCATCAACAATCACCAAGGAGTACTTTCTGCCTCCAAGACTATCAAATGATGGAGGACCGAAAAGATCCATATGGAGGAGCTCCAATGGCCTCTTAGTGTAAATGAGAGTCGTTGGACGATGAGCAGTTTCATGAATCTTTCCTTCAATGCAGGCACTGCAAGCACGATCTCTAGCAAAGCTCACATTTGTTAGTCCACGAATATGGTCCCCTTTGAGAAGACTTTGCAAAGATCTCATATTGACATGAGCTAGTCGGCGATGCCAAAGCTAGCCCACATCAACTTTAGCCATTAGACAAGTCGCAGTCTTAGTGGGTCGCTTTGAAAAGTTCACCACATAGAGACCATTTTCGACATATCCAACATAGGCTACTTCAAGAGTCTTGCTCCACAAGAGGACTACAGTATCGAGATTAAAGAATGTGGAAAAACCCATAATTGCAAGTTGATGAACCGAAAGTAAATTGTAGGCAAGAGACTCAACAAGCATGACCTTCTCAATAGATAACTCTTGAGAGATGACCACCTTACCAAATGCCAATACCTTTGACGAGGATGCATCGGCGAATTGGACATGGGTGGGCATAGATGGAGAAGGATGCACATCCACCACTAAGTCCTTGCTTCCGGTCATATGATTTGTTGCTCCACTATCGAGCAACCATGACACCCCACCGGAAGCAAACTCCTGCAATAGATCAAGGCTTGGTTTTAGGTACCCATTTTTGAATGGGTCCTTTAATGTTAGAGACAAGGGTCTTAGGAACCCAAATATCCCATTCAATGGACTCATAGTAAGAACCAACAAATCTCGCATAAACATGCCCATCACGTGCACGACATAAAACATAGGAAGGATTGAGTTTGCCGGCTGTGTTGGTAGGAATGGTTTTGCCCTTCTTGACGTTACCATCGTCCACCTTGTTCCTGTTCACCTCCTGAGTCCCTTCGCCCTCTTTGACAAAGATGTCCATGAGGGTAGGGGATCGTTTGTTCCTGTTCCTCCTTTTTATTTTTGATTTGGAGGTAAGTCCAAGTACCTCCTTTCCTACCACACCCTTTTGATTGCACAAGAGGTCGTTCAGGCTCTTCTTGGCTTGTATGCATGACACAAGGCCCTTCTCAAGTCTCTCCTTTAACTTGGCATTTTCCTCCACAAGATGTACATGCTCACAACAAGGGTTAGTTGTACAAGCATTATCAATTAACACAAAGGGAGGACACGTAGAGATTTCCTTGGTAAGCTTTGCTTGGAGTTGATCATGAGACTCTTTCAGAGAGAAATGAACACCTTTCAAGACCTTGTGAGCCTTCTCAAGTGTGTCAAACTCCACTTTGAGTCTGTCATGGCCAACCCCAAGAGCATCCTTTTCAGACTTAAGCATACGAGTAAGAACAATATCATGATCTAGTTTCTTTTGCATTTTAGCGCAGTCATCGTTGTATGACTCCTCAAGAGCCAAACGAAGAGTGCGCTCCTTTTCTAGTGCAATAGATAGTTCAACAATCTCATCGGCATAGTCACGACTATGTCCCTGAAGCTCGGAGATGGTCTCCTCACGAGACTCGATGAGGTTATTAGCCTCACCCAGTTGTTCCAAGAGAGCAACAAAGTGCTTCTTGGATTCTCCCTTGATAGTGCACAGAAATTTGTCAAGATCATGCTCATTAAGTTCCCCAACATCACTATCATCAACACAATTCAATAATGAAGGAGCAGTAGCGATGTTGGTCTTAATGATGGGAGTTACCTGATCGATACCTTTGGCCATGAGGCACTTGGCGATGTGGTTCTCATTGGGGGCATTGAAGAGAGACACCTTCTTGGGAGAGGGGGTGGCAATGGCAACAGTTGCAGTTGCCACCATATCATCATCGTCATCATCATCGGAGGGGTACTCTTCAAGGGCCACCATACCCTTTGGGTGGGGTTTCTTCACAAAGTTGTTCTTGTTTGGGAATGACTTGGTTTTGTCTTTGTGAATGAGCTTGCCCCCGTTGTCTTCCCTTTTCTCATAGGGACATTCGGCCACGAAGTGACTCACATTACCACAGTTATAGCATGTCCTCACTCGTTGCTTGGGTTTGAACCCACTTGAGTTGTTCTTGGTGAAGGTGGGTCTTGAGTTCCTCTTGTTGCCCCAGAATTGCCTTGACGCAAGAGCCATGTGCTCATGATAAGCATACTTCATGTCTTCAGGGCAGCTCTCCTCTTCCTCATCCTCTTCTTCTTCTTCAAAAGCCGCTTTTGCCTTTAATGCAAGGTTGGGTGAAGCTGTCTTTGAGCGAACTCGAGCAAGTGCATTGTCAGTTGTCTCGTTCCTGATTGACATTGCAATGAATTCATCCAACACCTCACTAGAAGACAAGGAGTGGAAATCTGGTCGTTGGCGAATGACAGATGACATGGCTTTGTTGAAAGGCATGATGGCCTTGAGAAACTTGCGCTTGACCCATGTATCATCCACATCCTTGCTCCCATGGTCCTTGAGAGCCACAGCAATAGCAGTCACCCTTCGATAGAGATCACGAGGGTCCTCATCTTCCTTCATCACAAACTCATCGGCCTTATCAAGTACCACTTCATAGTTGGACCGTTGAATGCTTGAGATTCCCTTGTACAACACCATAATGTGCTCCCAACAGTCTTTGGCCAAAGTGAAGGGACGCAAGTGAGGAAGATCTTCAGGTGGCACTGCGTACTGGAGAATAAACAATGCGGAGTGATTATATTGATTGTCCGCTTCTTCTCTTGGAGTGAGGTTGCTTGGGTCATGGGGATAATAGCCTTGCTCGATGATTCTCCACAAATTTGTTGAGCTGTGATTCAAATGAGACTTAATAGAAAATACACAGTTAGCAAAATCACCTTTTACAAGCTTAGGAGGAGGACCAACATGATTAAGACGCGGTGTGGGAACCGGTCCTCCATAGGCCAAGGGTGGTGGAACAGATGCATAAGTCCCATTCCCATCATTTTTGAGAGGAGGGGAAGGTTGCATACCTTTAGCCGTTTCCCTAAAGGAATTGGCCTCCGAATCTTTGTTGGTGGGTTTAACCACCAACGCCAGTTCAGGAGAACTTTTAATTCCCTCAATTAACTCTTTAAGCATGGTCTTGACCTCGTTCATCAAGGACGTCTTGTGTGCGGCCATAGCCGTATTCAAGTCATCCCTTGTGATCGAAGTCAAGTCCATGGTCTCGATTTGCGCACGGGGAACTCCCTCATCATCTTCCATACTCTTCGGGTGGTGAAACCCTTAATAAAGAGACGTGGCTCTGATACCAATTGAAAGGATCAATATGGTTGACTAGAGGGGGGTGAATAGGCAACGAACACTTTTTAATTAATCTTAGCAAGTTAGGGTAAGCAACATAAGGGTTCACTAAAATGACAACAAAGAGGTGAACCTATATGATGCTAACAACAAAGATAACTAAGACAAGTAAGAGATACACAACAACATAAGCATACACAATGTAAAGGTTAGAGATAACCACAAGTGGAACCAATGATGACGAGGATGTGTTACCGAAGTTCCTTCCCATTGACAGGAAGTACGTCTCCGTTGGAGCGGTGTGGAGGCACAATGCTCCCCAATAAGCCACTAGGGCCACCGTATTCTCCTCACGCCCTCACACGATGCGAGGTATCGTGATTCCACTATAGGTGCCCTTGAAGGCGACGACCGAACCTTTACAAACAAGGTTGGGGCAAACTCCACACAAAGCATGGAGGCTGCCAACAAGACCACGAAGCTTCACCACAATGGAATGTGGCTCCGAGGTGACCTCAACCGTCTAGGGTGCTCAAACACCCAAGAGTAACAAGATCCGCAAGGGATTGGTGGGGGAATCAATTTTTCTCTTGGTGGAAGTGTGGATCTAGGCCTTCTCAACCAATCCCTAGAGAATCAAGAAGTTTGATTGGCTAGGGAGAGAGATCGGGCACTTTTGAGCTTAGGGAGCAACAATGGAGCTTGGGAGGGGTCAAAGGTAGGGTTCTAGAGCAAGAAGAACCCCTTATATAGTGGGGGAAAAATCCAACCGTTTTCCCACTCACAGCCCGAGCCTAGCGGTACTACCGCTGGCTGCAGCGGTACTACCGCTAGCACTCCAGCGGTACTACCGCTGGCTGCAGCGATACTACCGCTGGCACTCCAACGGTACTACCGCTGGCAGCAGTGGTACTACAGCTGGGCCCATGGTAGTGCAGATGCACTACTGGGCCAACCACTGCCAAGAAAGTCTTCGCAAAAAGTCCGACGAAGTACAACCGCTAGGAATGCGGTACTAAGTTCCTGGAGCGGTACTACCGCTGACCAGGGGCGGTACTACCGCGAGCACAGCGGTACTACCGCTAGGGCTAGCGGTACTACCGCCAGCTCTAGCGGTACTACCGCGAGGGACAGCGGTACTACCGCTAAGAGACCTTTTTGCTTAGAGGAGATAAACCAGAGGCGGGAACCACTCCAAAGTTGCAGGGAAAGGGAAAGGAGATAAAGTGTGTGCGTGCAAGATTGATTCCACCCAAACCTTTCCACTACGGGTCCCCTCTTAATAGTACGGCGATCGTATGACTCAAAGAAAGAGAATCGTAGAGTACACAGTGCTTCTGTTCCATGGAGGGGGGCGAGTCGTGCCGTTGACATGTGTTATATGAAATCTGAAATCTGAAATCTTAACACACACCATCAATCACCAAAATTACTTAGGCATAAATATGCCCTAACACCATGTTTTACAAATGTTTGTGTTAATGGATTAGTTATTTGCGTCTAAC
This sequence comes from Hordeum vulgare subsp. vulgare, assembly GCF_904849725.1. Classification (NCBI taxonomy): domain Eukaryota; kingdom Viridiplantae; phylum Streptophyta; class Magnoliopsida; order Poales; family Poaceae; genus Hordeum; species Hordeum vulgare. The sequence continues at coordinate 533,911,181 of NC_058520.1, read as the reverse complement.
ATAGTGTTTTCTATTGTCTCGGAAGTTTAAAGCAAGGTTCCACAAGTGGGGAGCTATGATTTCTTGCCATGGTGCTCAGTCCGTGGATGTGTTTACAGTTGGTACTAGCTGCTCCTCTAGAGCTCGACGTCGACATCTGACCATCAATGACACAGAAGAAAAGGAACAAATAGAAGAGGAGACGACACAGGAGCATGAGGTAGATATTGATGCTCCAGAGCCGTCACAGCCCAGGAAGAAGACACCACGTGTGGCGAGAAAGAAGAGATTAAATTCTCGAATTTGTAGTCCTGAGTATAGTCGTTAGATTTTGCCTAAGGGGATACGCTATATGGAAGAATATGAAGACGAGGAAGAGGAAGAGGAGGAAGACATAGAAGGGGAAGAGGAGGAGGTAGAAGTGGAGTCTAGTGAAGAAGAGGAGGAGGTAGAAGTGGAGTCTAGTGAAGAAGAGGAGGAGGAAGTGCCTACAAGAAAGGGGAAAACCACGAAGAGAGGAAGAAGGAAGTGAAGTGAAGTGCCATTGACATGTTATCTTTAATTTGTGAACCTGTCATGAAGTGAACTTGTCGTGTAGTGAACACCTATGTTATCTTGAATTCGTGAACTTGTCATGTAGTGAACACCTTATGTTATCTTGAATTCATGAATTTGTCGTGAAATGAAATGAAGTGCACCTATTATGTTATCTTTAATTTGTGTATTTGTTATGAATGATAAAGATTACACAGTTCAAATGATAAATATTACATAGTTCAAATGATAAAGATTACATAGTTCAAATGATAAAGATTACATAGTTCTCATCATAAAATTACATAACAGGCTGATGGATACATGTCATTCTAGTTCCAAATGACAAAGATTACATAGGCTCATTGTTGTTAGGTCCAGGATTGCAAGAAATGACATCATTTCTTTCTTTAACCCATGCCCAACGAGAAGCCTGCTTCAGCAGTGGCGAAAAAGGTTGCCTCACTAACCAATCAATGACCTGGTCAAGGTTGTGAATGTTAAACCGCTCATGTTCTTCCCTTGTTGCACACAATGCAACTTGCATTGCAAGATCACGTCGACAATCTTTTTCCCTCTTCTTCAGCTTGTTGATCTCGCTCTCCTTTTTGTCGATTTTTTTCCGCAACATCCTTACAAAAACAGTAGTTTGAAAAGTCTCTACATGCCGCATTCAACGCATCAACGGCTGCCACCCAGTAGGTCATTTTTTCCTCAATAAATTCGCATTCACACTTCGCCGCCGCCTGAGCACAAACCTCAACGTAAATGAACAGTCTCATCCCCCATTTCAGACAATAACTATTCAATACACACTAACTATCCTGCATTTAGTGGAAAGTTTAAACCAGGGTTTCTCTAAGATGTAAATAATGTAAGATGTAAAAAATGTAGCATAATAAGAAGATTTAACAAAAAAAATTGGATGAATCGGAGGAGAATACTACAAGGAACAAAGTTATGGAAATATTTATGTTAGGGAATCACCTTCTCACGAGGATTCGATGGGGGTCTTGAGGGGAAGGAGATAGGAGGAGAGCGGAAATGAAGCAGCAAGCTCGGGTGAATGGTAGGGGAAAGTGAGTGTGGCGGGACCCGCACCAACACTCCACCACATATACAAGCAGGGTTCACGGCGTCTGGTGGTGTGGCCAAAGGGCCAAACGCCACAGACCCTGGTGTCTGGGTGTGCAAGGAAAGACCAGTACCTTTGGACTAAAATGGACAAGTGAGACGACAGGGTCCGTGGCGTCTGGTGGTGTGGCCAGAGGGCCAAATGCCACAGACCCTGGCGACTGGGTGTGCACAGAAAGGCAGTAACTTTGCACTAAAATGAACAAGTGAGACGCCAGGGTCCTTGGCGTCAGGTGGTGTGTGGCCAGAGGGCTAAACAGCACAAACCCTGGCGTCTGGGTGCGCACAGAGAAGCCAGTAGCTTTGCACTAAAATGAACAAGTGAGACGCCAGGGTCCGTGGCGTCTGGTGGTGTGTGGCCAGAGGGACAAACGCCACAAACCCTAGTGTTTGGGTGTTCATATAAAAGCCAGTAACTTCGCACTAAAATGAACAAGTGAGACGCCAGGGTCCCTGGCGTCTGGTGGTGTGGCGAGACTGCCAAACGTCACAAACCTTGGCATCTGGGTGTGCACAGAAAAGAAGCATGAGGTTTGCATCAACTTGAGTTCAACTTTGTGCTCACATCAGAAAATCCAGTATGTGTCCAACTTTGTGCTTAGAAATATCAAAAATAGTCTCGACAACAATAAGTCCACATACATAGTCTCGACAACGATAAGTTCACCACACATTTGGGACACATACATAGTCTCGACAACGATAAGTTCACATACATAGTCACCACACATAAGTTCACGACTAGTTCATCGACGCGGTGCTCATTTTCTACTGAGTAGTACGTGGCCATTTTCCCTTTTTATCGTGTGCCTTGTCTTCTGCTTGTGCATCACGAGCCCTCTCAAGCTTTCTTGCCCTTTCTTCTTTGCGCGCCTCCTTATCCTTGCGCTTCTTCTCATCCTCACGCTCCTTCTTATCCTTCTCACGATGCTCCCTCTCCTCCTCACGTAATAAAGCTTCATTGAATAGGCGTTGCCTCCACATGGCGTCTCGATATTGGTCCTCTTGGACACGTTCTGGTACTTCTTGATCTATCCAAGTGAAGTACTTGCAAAGAGGCGGAGGCGACTACATAATAAAAGTGTTTGAATTAGTATATAAGTTCAAACAAATTGAGAATATTTGAATGTGACATCTAACATACCGGTGGTAGGTCATATGCGTTAGTTGGCCGTGCACGGTCATGTGCGTAGTTGGGACACACGAAAAATTTTCTGCCTTCTGTCCATTCCTTTTTACGGTCAGTGGCCACCTTCACCTTGCAAACATCACCGCACCAGCATTGTGGTGTTGGCACATCCTTCTCCTTGATGTTGTCCAATTCGGCCTCTTTCCACGTCTTTGGCATGTCCTCTTGGTCGGCGCACGGTGGCCTCGTCATGGAACCGAATGAAGCCATGCCTACAAAATGAATAATTGTTAGCAAAATACAACAAAAAATATTACAAGATATTAGTGACTTGTATGAACGAAAATATTACATGAAATCACATAATATACCATCTTCTATCAACCATATGGATTAAGCAAATAACCAAATGCCGATCCATTATAACCATGTCTTCTACGACGAACACCACCTCTAGAACTTGTGCTTCCTCTACGACCACCACCATGACCTCTAAAACTTGTGCTTCCTCTACGTCCACCAACACGACCTCTAGAACTTGTGCTTCCTCTTCGTCCACCACCATCAGATCCTCGTCCACGACTTGTCCTATCTCTACTGCTACTTCTAGGAATGCCCCATTCAACGTTTTCCTTTTCTTGCATGTCCGCGTGTTGTGACGCCCTTCATCGCACACCCCACAGTTGTTAGTATCAAGAGCCTCCATGAAATGACAGCTACCAAATTGATTCATGCCAGTGTATCCAGCAAGGTCATCCATAACACCCTTGAACCTCTTAGTTCTCCTTCTACCCTTGGTCTCCACCGTCAAAACAGGGTCTGGCTTAATATGGGTGCCATGATACTCAGGCCATTGTGATTGGTCTAAGAAAGGGTGAAACCGAGGAGCCCATCTCAATCTAGCAGCTTCCACATGGAACTCTTGCATCCGCACGGTTTTCCCATTGCAAACTGCTATGTGTGTCGCCTTCGCCGCTGTTATCAAATGTGAGCATGGCCAATGATACTTACTAGGCCTCTCGCACTGGCACCACCGTGTCTTGAGGTGCACCTCAAATGCGGCACCACCATATGAATGGTCGTCTTGTGTTGTGCCACCTGGCTCGTCGACTTGATATTTCATTTCATTTCTGTCGAATGTGATAATTTTTTGTTGCGAGCACTTAGTTGCTTGTAACTGAAGCCATTCATCAACCTTCGCCGGAGAATCCATTTTCTCACCTATCCACTTGGCAGTCTCTTCCGAATGACTCTAAAAGTATTCATTAAGCTTGAAGAATGTATACTCCACTATTGCTATCATAGGTAAGGAACAAGCACCCTTGAGCACGTTGTTGAAACATTCAACCAAGTTGCTCGTCATGTCGCCATACCGCCTTCCTCCATCATCATGAGCCCGTGCCCACTTGTGCTTCTCGCAGAAATTCCTGGTTAAGAATTCTTTTCCCCCGTCATTCACCGCTGCAAATAGTTTGTTGTACCGAGCATCGAAAGCTTGGGTGGTGAAGGCCACACATACATGGGTAAGGTCTTTACTTAACTCCTTGCTCTTACATTCCCGGTAAAAGTTGGCCACGAAATTGTTGGGGAACGTCGCATGGGAAACAAAAATTTTCCTACGCGCACGAAGACCTATCATGGTGATGTCCATCTATGAGAGGAGATGAGTGATCTACGTACCCTTGTAGACTGTACAGCAGAAGCGTTAGTGAACGCGGTTGATGTAGTGGAACGTCCTCACGTCCCTCGATCCGCCCCGCGAACAATCCCGCGATCAGTCCCACGATCTAGTACCGAACGGACGGCACCTCCGCGTTCAGCACACGTACAGCTCGACGATGATCTCAGCCTTCTTGATCCAGCAAGAGAGACGGAGAGGTAGAAGAGTTCTCCGGCAGCGTGATGGCGCTCCGTAGGTTGGTGATGATCTCGTCTCAGCAGGGCTCCGCCCGAGCTCCGTAGAAACGCGATCTAGAGGAAAAACCGTGGAGGTATGTGGTCGGGCTGCCGTGGAAAAGTCCTCTCAAATCAGCCCTAAAACCTCCGTATATATAGGTGGCAGAGAGGATACCTTGCCTTGGGGCTCAAGGAGCCCCAAGGGGTTCGGCCGAGCCAAAGGGGGGAAGGACTCCCCCCCAAACCGAGTCCTACTTGGTTTGGTGGGTGGAGTCCCTCTTTCCTTTCCCACCTCCTCTTTTTTTTTCTTTTCTCTTTGATTTTTCTTCCAATGCGCATAGGGCCCTTTTGGGCTGTCACACCAGCCCACTATGGGCTGGTACGCCACCCTCAAGGCCTATGGGCTTCCCTGGGGTGGGTTGCCCCCCGGTGAACTCCCGGAACCCATTCGTCATTCCCGGTACATTCCCGGTAACTCCGAAAACCTTCCGGTAATCAAATGAGGTCATCCTATATATCAATCTTTCTTTCCGGACCATTCCGGAAACCCTCGTGACGTCCGTGATCTCATGCGGGACTCCGAACAACATTCGGTAACCAACCATACAACTCAAATACGCATAAAACAACATCGAACCTTAAGTGTGCAGACCCTCCGCGTTCGAGAACTATGTAGACATGACCCGAGAGACTCCTCGGTCAATATCCAATAGCGGGGCCTGGATGCCCATATTGGATCCTACATATTCTACGAAGATCTTATCGTTTGAACCTCAGTGCCAAGGATTCATATAATCCCGTATGTCGTTCCCTTTGTCCTTCGGTATGTTACTTGCCCGAGATTCGATCGTCAGTATCGCATACCTATTTCAATCTCGTTTACCGGCAAGTCTCTTTACTCGTTCCGTAATACAAGATCCCGCAACTTGCACTAAGTTACATTGCTTGCAATGCTTGTGTGTGATGTTGTATTACCTAGTGGGCCCCGAGATACCTCTCCGTCACACGGAGTGACAAATCCCAGTCTTGATCCATACTAACTCAACGAACACCTTCGGAGATACCTGTAGAGCATCTTTATAGTCACCCAGTTACGTTGCGACGTTTGATACACATAAAGTATTCCTCCGGTGTTAGTGAGTTATATGATCTCATGGTCATAGGAACAAATACTTGACACGCAGAAAACAGTAGCAACAAAATGACACGATCAACATGCTACGTCTATTAGTTTGGGTCTAGTCCATCACGTGATTCTCCTAATGACGTGATCCAGTTATCAAGCAACAACACCTTGTTCATAATCAGAAGACACTAACTATCTTCGATCAACTGGCTAGCCAACTAGAGGCTTGCTAGGGACAGTGTTTTGTCTATGTATCCACACATGTAAATGAGTCTTCATTCAATACAATTATAGCATGGATAATAAACGATTATCTTGATACAGGAATTATAATAATAACTATATTTATTATTGCCTCTAGGGCATAATTCCAACAGTCTCCCACTTGCATTAGAGTCAATAATCTAGCCCTCACATCATCATGCGAATTACACTGTAATAAATCTAACACCCATACAGTTCTGGTGTTGATCATGCTTTGGTCGTGGAAGAGGTTTAGTCAGCGGGTCTGCTACATTCAGATCCGTGTGCACTTTGCATATATTTACGTCCTCTCCTTCGACGTAGTCGCGGATGAGGTTGAAGTGTCGTTTGATGTGTCTGGACTTCTTGTGAAACCGTGGTTCCTTTGCTAAGGCAATGGCACCCGTGTTGTCACAGAACAAGGTTATCGGATTCAGTGCGCTTGGCACCACTCCAAGATCCGTCATGAACTGCTTCATCCAGACACCCTCCTTAGCCGCCTCCGAGGCAGCCATGTACTCCGCTTCACATGTAGAATCTGCTACGACGCTTTGCTTGGAACTGCACCAGCTTACCTCACCCCCATTAAGAATAAATACGTATCCGGTTTGCGACTTAGATTCGTCCGGATCTGTGTCAAAGCTTGCATCGATGTAAACTTTTACGGCGAGCTCTTCGTCACCTCCATACACGAGAAACATCTCCTTAGTCCTTTTCAGGTACTTCAGGATATTCTTGACCGCTGTCCAGTGATCCACTCCTAGATTACTCTGGAACCTACCTGCCATACTTATGGCCAGGCTAACGTCCGGTCTAGTGCACAACATTGTATACATGATAGAACCTATGGCTGAAGCATAGGGGACGGAACGCATATGCTCTCTATCTTCATCAATTGCTGGGCATTGAGTCTTACTCAATCTCGTACCTTGTAAAACTGGCAAGAATCCCTTCTTGGACTGTTCCATTTTGAACCTCTTCAAAACTTTATCAAGGTATGTGCTTTGTGAAAGTCCCATCAGGCGTTTTGATCTATCCCTATAGATCTTAATGCCTAGAATGTAAGCAGCTTCTCCTAGGTCCTTCATGGAGAAACTTTTATTCAAGTAATCCTTTATGCTCTCCAAAAACTCTACGTTGTTTCCAATCAGCAATATGTCATCCACATATAATATTAGAAACGCCACAGAGCTCCCACTCACTTTCTTGTAAATACAAGATTCTCCAACCACTTGTATGAACCCAAATGCTTTGATCACCTCATCAAAGCGTTTGTTCCAACTCCGAGATGCTTGCACCAGTCCATGAATGGATCGCTGGAGCTTGCACACCTTGTTAGTATTCTTAGCATCGACAAAACCTTTGGGTTGCATCATATACAATTCTTCCTTAAGGAAACTGTTAAGGAACGCCGTTTTGACATCCATCTGCCAGATTTCATGATCGAAAAATGCAGCTATTGCTAACATGATTCTGATGGACTTAAGCATCGCTACGGGTGAGAATGTCTCAGTGTAGTCAACTCCTTGAACTTGTGAAAAACCCTTTGCCACAAGTCGAGCTTTATAAACGGTCACATTGCCGTCAGCGTCCGTCTTCCTCTTAAAGATCCATTTGTTCTGAATAGCCTTGCGGCCCTCAGGGAGTACCTCCAAAGTCCACAGTTTGTTCTCATACATGGATCCTATCTCGGACTTCATGGCTTCTAGCCATTTGTTGGAATCTGGGCCCACCATTGCTTCTTCATAATTTGCAGGTTCATTGTTGTCCAACAACATGATTGATAAGACGGGATTACCGTACCACTCTGGAGCAGCACGTGGTCTCGTCGACCTGCGTGGTTCGATAGAAACTTGAACCAGAGTTTCATGATCATCATCATTAACTTCCTCCTCAACCGGCGTCGCAACGACAGAGGTTTCTCCTTGCCCTGCGCCACCATCCAAAGGGATGAGAGGTTCGACAACCTCGTCAAGTTCTATCTTCCTCCCACTCAATTCTCTCGAGAGAAACTCCTTCTTGAGAAAAGCTCCGTTTTTAGCAACAAACACTTTGCCCTCGGATTTGAGATAGAAGGTGTACCCAACTGTCTCTTTTGGGTAACCTATGAAGATGCACTTTTCCGCTTTGGGTTCCAGCTTTTCAGGCTGAAGCTTTTTGACATAAGCATCACATCCCCAAACTTTAAGAAACGACAACTTTGGCCTTTTGCCATACCACAGTTCGTATGGTGTCGTCTCAACGGATTTTGATGGTGCCCTATTTAAAGTGAATGCAGCTGTTTCTAATGCATAACCCCAAAACGATAACGGCAAATCGGTAAGAGACATCATAGATCGCACCATCTCTAATAAAGTACGATTATGACGTTCGGACACACCATTACGCTGGGGTGTTCTAGGCGGTGTCAACTGTGAAACAATTCCACATTGTCTTAAGTGAGCACCAAACTCGAAACTCAGATATTCACCCCCACGATCAGACCGTAGGAACTTGATCTTCTTGTTACGATGATTTTCAACTTCACTCTGAAATTGCTTGAACTTTTCAAATGTTTCAGACTTGTGCTTCATTAAGTAGACATAACCATATCTACTCAAATCGTCAGTGAAGGTGAGAAAATAACGATATCCGCCGCGTGCCTCTACGCTCATCGGACCACACACATTGGTATGTATGATTTCCAGCAAGTCACTTGCACGCTCCATTGTCCCGGAGAACGGGGTTTTAGTCATCTTGCCCATGAGGCATGGTTCGCACGTGTCAAGTAAATCAAAGTCAAGTGACTCCAAAAGTCCATCGGCATGGAGTTTCTTCATGCGCTTTACACCAATATGACCCAAGCGGCAGTGCCACAAAAATATGGCGCTATCATTGTTAACTCTAACTCTTTTGGTCTCAATGTTATGTATGTGTGTATCGCTATCAAGATTCAATATGAACAATCCTCTCACATTGGGTGCATGACCATAAAAGATGTTACTCATGGAAATAGAACAACCATTATTCTCTGACTTAAAAGAGTAACTGTCTCGCAATAAACAAGATCCAGATATAATGTTCATGCTCAACGCAGGCACTAAATAACAATGATTCAAGTTCATAACTAATCCTGATGGTAACTGAAGTGGAACTGTGCCGATGGCGATTGCATCAACCTTGGAACCATTTCCTACGCGCATCGTCACTTCATCTTTCGCCAACCTTCGTCTATCCTGCAGTTCCTGTTTCGAGTTGCAAATATGAGCAACAGAACCGGTATCGAATACCCAGGCACTACTACGAGAGCCGGTTAAGTACACATCAATAACATGTATATCAAATATACGTGATTTTTCTTTGGCCGCCTTCTTATCTGCCAGATACTTGGGGCAATTGCGCTTCCAGTGACCCATACCCTTGCAATAGTAACACTCTGTTTCAGGCTTAGGTCCAGCTTTGGGTTTCTTCGTCGGATTGGCAACAGGCTTGCCGCTCTTCTTTGAATTACCCTTCTTGCCTTTGATGTTTCTCTTGAAACTAGTGGTCTTATTCACCATCAACACTTGATGCTCTTTACGGAGTTCAGACTCTGCGACTTTCAGCATCGCAAACAACTCGCCGGGTGACTTGTTCATCCCTTGCGTGTTGTAGTTCAACACAAAGCCTTTATAGCTTGGCGGCAGTGATTGAAGGATTCTGTCAGTGATAGCCTCTTGCGGGAGTTCAATCCCCAGCTCAGCTAGACGGTTTGAGTACCCAGACATTTTGAGCACATGTTCATTGACAGACGAGTTCTCCTCCATCTTGCAAGCATAGAATTTATCGGAGGTCTCATACCTCTCGATCCGGGCGTTCTTCTGAAATATAAACTTCAACTCCTGGAACATCTCGAATGCTCCATGACGCTCAAAGCGACGTTGAAGTCCCGGTTCTAAGCCATACAAGACTGCACATTGAACTACTGAGTAGTCCTCCTTACGTGCTAACCAAGCGTTCTTAACATCCTGATCAGCCGTAGCGGGTGGTTCATCTCCTAGCGCAGCATTAAGGACATAATCCTTCTTCCCAGCTTGTAAGATTAGCTTAAGATTATGAGCCCAGTCTACAAAGTTGCTTCCATCATCTTTCAACTTAGCTTTCTCTAGGGACGTATTAAAATTCAGGGTGACTGTCGCGTGAGCCATGATCTACAACACAAATATATTCAAAGTGGACTTAGACTATGTTCAAGATAACTAGAGTTTAACTTAATCAAATTATTCGCTAAACTCCCACTCAAAAAGTACATCTCTCTAGTCATTTGAGTGGTTCATGATCCACTTACACTAGCTCAAGTCCGATAATCACGCGAGTTGAGGATAGTTTCAGTGGTAAGCATCCCTATGCTAATCATATCATCTATGTGATTCATGATCGACCTTTTGGTCTCATGTGTTCCGAGGCCATGTCTGCACATGCTAGGCTCGTCAAGCTTAACCCGAGTGTTCCACGTGCGCAACTGTTTTGCACCCGTTGTATGTGAACGTTGAGTCTATCACACCCGATCATCACGTGGTGTCTCGAAACGACGAACTGTAGCAACGGTGCACAGTCGGGGAGAACACAATTTCATCTTGAAATTTTAGTGAGAGATCACCTCATAATGCTACCGTCGTTCTAAGCAAAATAAGGTGCATAAAAGGATTAACATCACATGCAATTCATAAGTGACATGATATGGACATCATCACGTGCTTCTTGATCTCCATCACCAAAGCACCGGCACGATCTTCTTGTCACCGGCGCCACACCATGATCTCCATCAACGTGTCGCCATCGGGGTTGTCGTGCTACTCATGCTATTACTACTAAAGCTACATCCTAGCAAAATAGTAAACGCATCTGCAAGCACAAACATTAGTATAAAGACAACCCTATGGCTCCTGCCGGTTGCCGTACCATCGACGTGCAAGTCGATATTATCTATTACAACATGATCATCTCATACATCCAATATATCACATCACATCGTTGGCCATATCACATCACATGCATACCCTGCAAAAACAAGTTAGACGTCCTCTAGTTTTGTTGTTGCATGTTTTACGTGGTGACCATGGGTATCTAGTAGGATCACATCTTACTTACGCAAACACCACAACGGAGATATATGAGTTGCTATTTAACCTCATCCAAGGACCTCCTCGGTCAAATCCGATTCAACTAAAGTTGGAGAAACCGACACTTGCCAGTCATCTTTGAGCAACGGGGTTACTCGTAGCGATGAAACCAGTCTCTCGTAAGCGTACGAGCAATGTCGGTCCAAGCCGCTTCAATCCAACAATACCGCGGAATCAAGAAAAGACTAAGGAGGGCAGCAAAACGCACATCACCGCCCACAAAAACTTTTGTGTTCTACTCGAGAAGACATCTACGCATGAACCTAGCTCATGATGCCACTGTTGGGGAACGTCGCATGGGAAACAAAAATTTTCCTACGCGCACGAAGACCTATCATGGTGATGTCCATCTACGAGAGGGGATGAGTGGTCTACATACCCTTGTAGACCGTACAGCAGAAGCGTTAGTGAACGCAGTTGATGTAGTGGAACGTCCTCCCGTCCCTCGATCCGCCCCGCGAACAATCCCGCGATCAGTCCCACGATCTAGTACCGAACGGCCGGCACCTCCGCGTTCAGCACACGTACAGCTCGACGATGATCTCGGCCTTCTTGATCCAGCAAGAGAGACTGAGAGGTAGAAGAGTTCTCCGGTAGCGTGACGGTGCTCCGGAGGTTGGTGATGATCTCGTCTCAGCAGGGCTCCGCCCGAGCTCCGCAGAAACGCGATCTAGAGGAAAAACCGTGGAGGTATGTGGTCGGGCAGCCGTGGAAAAGTCGTCTCAAATCAGCCCTAAAACCTCCGTATATATAGGTGGGAGAGAGGGGACCTTGCCTTGGGGCTCAAGGAGCCCCAAGGGGGTCGGCCGAGCCAAAGGGGGGAAGGACTCCCCCCCAAACCGAGTCCTACTTGGTTTGGTGGGTGGAGTCCCTCTTTCCTTTCCCACCTTCTCTTTTTTTTTCTTTTCTCTTTGATTTTTCTTCCAATGCACATATGGCCCTTTTGGGCTGTCCCACCAGCCCACTAAGGGCTGGTGCGCCACCCTCAAGGCCTATGGGCTTCCCCTGGGTGGGTTGCCCCCCCGGTGAACTCCCGGAACCCATTCGTCATTCCCGGTAACTCCGAAAACCTTCCGGTAATCAAATGAGGTCATCCTATATATCAATCTTCGTTTCCGAACCATTCTAAAAACCCTCGTGACGTCCGTGATCTCATCCGGGACTCCGAACAACATTCGGTAACCAACCATACAACTCAAATACGCATAAAACAACGTCGAACCTTAAGTGTGCAGACCCTGCGGGTTCGAGAACTATGTAGACATGACCCGAGAGACTCCTCGGTAAATATCCAATAGCGGGACCTGGATGCCCATATTGGATCCTACATATTCTATGAAGATCTTATCGTTTGAACCTCAGTGCCAAGGATTCATATAATCCCGTATGTCATTCCCTTTGTCCTTCGGTATGTTACTTGCCCGAGATTCGATCGTCAGTATCCGCATACCTATTTCAATCTCGTTTACCCGCAAGTCTCTTTACTCGTTCCGTAATACAAGATCCCGCAACTTACACTAAGTTACATTGCTTGCAAGGCTTGTGTGTGATGTTGTATTACCGAGTGGGCCCCGAGATACCTCTCCGTCACACGGAGTGACAAATCCCAGTCTTGATCCATACTAACTCAACGAACACCTTCGGAGATACCTGTAGAGCATCTTTATAGTCACCCAGTTACGTTGCGACATTTGATACACACAAAGTATTCCTCCGGTGTTAGTGAGTTATATGATCTCATGGTCATAGGAACAAATACTTGACACGCAGAAAACAGTAGCAACAAAATGACACGATCAACATGCTACGTCTATTAGTTTGGGTGTAGTCCATCACGTGATTCTCCTAATGACGTGATCCAGTTATCAAGCAACAACACCTTGTTCATAATCAGAAGACACTGACTATCTTTGATCAACTGGCTAGCCAACTAGAGGCTTGCTAGGGACAGTGTTTTGTCTATGTATCCACACATGTAAATGAGTCTTCATTCAATACAATTATAGCATGGATAATAAACGATTATCTTGATACAGGAATTATAATAATAACTATATTTATTATTGCCTCTAGGGCATAATTCCAACAGAAATGCCTCATACACCATCTGTGGTGAAGCTTTGGACAACCTGAAATAACAATGTCCACTGTCTTGAGTATGCCTTGGTGCCGGTCCGATATGATGCATAACTCCCAGTTGTATTGGTGCTCGGAAGGCACCAAAGCAAATGCAACTGGCAACACATTGTCGTTCGACGAGTGGGCCATGAGTACCATTAGTGTGCCCTTGTATCTGTCGGTCAAGAAGGTGCCATCTACAGACAAGATCGGACGACAATTCTTAAATGCTTACACACATTGTCCATAACTCCAGAAGGTACGGTGGAACACTCCGTGGTTATCATCTACGACATGATACATGCCCGGGTTCCTATATGCAATTTCTCCCAACAATCTGGGGAGATGGTTGTATGCTTCTTCGTAACCACCATACAACATCCTAATAGCATTTACCTTGGCCCTCCATGCCTTCCCATACTTGACTTCATAACCATATAGTTTTTTGCCATCCTCATGAGAAACCTCACTTTGACAGTGGGATCAACAACTATGTCTCTCATAATTTTGTATCTGAGGTACTCAGACGTGAGCTGACGGTGTGTCGTACGGTCACGTTTCTTTGGTGGTTTGCAAAAATGACTGGGAACACAACTTCTTAACACCCATTATCCGGTTTCTCCTAACTTTCTTGCATGAACCTTCCATGGGCATCCTTCATCTCCTTTCTCACACTTCACGGTGAACCGCAAATTTATGTCGGAGTGCTCAACATAAAATGGCATGTGGTTCCGAATGGCATAGTCAGATAACCAAACCTTCATGTCATCCAAAGTTAGAAACTTCACTCCTTTCTTCAAATAAGCATTCTCGTCCCCATCCTCATCCCTTGGTTCGCGTGGATCAGGGCAAGGTGTTGGATCAATCGTTGTGTTTCTCATACCACCACCAACTATGGCTTTATGAGCGAGGCTGAGATCTCGAAACACGCGTGTTCTTTTTTCCAAGCCGGTCAACTCGAAGTGAATTTGGTTTTCCTCCTTCGTGAATCCATCCATGTCCAATTCTTCCTCAGGACCTTCGTCATCTGAGTCATACCCATATAGACGCCTAAAAGGTAACTCATGATCCATATCCTTTTGCGCTATGTACGCATCCAAGTTACCAACATCAATACCATGAAACCCTTCCTCTACTTCATCCAAATCAACATCATCATCACCACCATCACCATCCTCTTGAATTATTTTCTCAGTAGCAATCACATCAACTTCACTTGCTTGGCTAGTTGGTAGTTGGCTACAATCATTAGGGCCATACAAATCAACCTCATTTTCTTGGCTAGTTGGTGGTTGACTATAAGCATTGGAGGCATCAACCACAATCCCATCCTCAACAAAAGGCACACTTCTCCTCTCGGTCATTGGGGAAGACACAGGCCGGTTCAGGTCAAATGCAAACGCGGAGCTTCAACCTTGGTGGCAAACAGTTCAAGTGACTTGTCTTCTGATTGGGAAACTTTTTCCTTGTACACATCCCAATGCAAGCTAGAGGTGATAGGCATACTTTTCAAGCGACATTTAGCTCCAACTCCAACATCATACCTTCCTATTAACTTAATACCATCATTGGGGTCCATCCACTCTAAGACATGTCTCACTTTTGCAAGAAGCTCATCATAGCTAGGACTTGTATAAAAAACAATTGCTTCCTCATCGGTGTCGGCATTGTTAGTCAAGAATGCCTCCTTGTCCATATAATGAACATTAACAAGTCTCCCCATCTAAAGACACCATGAATGAATTAAACACATCAATGACAATTGTGGATTGTCGAAATTATTTAAGATACACTAATGACATTAGTTAAGGCACACTAATGACATTACCTTAAACACTAATTAACCCTAAATTAAAAACTTTCTACTCATGAAGCTAATATTTATAGCTACAACAAGCTCATCCATATTACCAAATATAAAACAAGCTAACCCTAAAAGACACCAAAATTAGGAGAAAAGGCATGAACTAGGGTTTCTCCAAGATTTCAAAAATCTGTGCAATTAACAAGATTTAAGCAAAAACAAATTGGATGAATCAAAGGAGATTACCACAAGCAACAAGGTGATGGAAAGATCCACCGAAGGAAACCACCTTTTGGAGAGGATTTGAGGGGGGGGGGGTTGAGGTTTGGAGAGAGAGGGGATAATGAGAGTAGGAGGAGAAAACTCGGGCTAGATTAGGGAGAATGAGTGGGGTGGGTCCCACTCACTCTCCCGTGGGTTGTGTAAGTTACTCGATCCAGACTCTAGGGTGCGCGGCGTTTGGGTCTGGGGACCAGACGCCATGGCCCCTGGTGTCTGGCCCCTTTTCCACGTCAGCTGGTCAACGATGGTGCAGATCGAGCGGCCCCCTACCATACGCCATGGTCCCTGCGTCTCCCGTGCAATCCGGACGCCAGGGACGTTGGCGTCACGTAAAGAGGTTAGATTTGATTTTTTTTTTCAAACAGAGGTCAAATCTGGGTTTTCTTTGTCCTGAAGGTCAAAACACAAAAAATTACCAGCCACCCACTGGAGTACTCCTCTAGCTTATTATTGAAGATCCTCTAGCTTATTTTTGAAGATCCTCTAGCTTACTAGTGGAGGAGAGGAGTCCTTGATAGGACAAAATCACTGTTTTGACCCATTAATTGAAAATAATTTTGAATATGGTCTTTCTTATAGCTCCTGCAACCGGGGCGTCATTGTTGGAGTACGATGTCCAACCCTCTCCCATAGTTTGGATTTTTAGATGAATTGGTTGGAGCATTAATTCAATTGTTATATTCCATAACATAACATCGAGCAATGGGACGCAGTGCGGTTACCTGCGAACGGTGGCTTCCCTATGGATAGGCTAGCATCGATGGCTTGAGACCGACCCACCTACTCTCCCGATCGCGACCGTGTCACCCCCAGCCCGCACCCCCCCGCCTCCCCCCGAGCGACCGGCCGCGCCCGACGCTTCCCTCCGCGAGCCCCTCCCTCTCTCCCTCCTTCCTGCCGTCGTCGCCGGCATTCGCCGATGTCCTCGTGTGGGAAACGCCAGCGGCGACGGCCCATGGCCTTCCCCCCGGGGCTCCTCCGACGTGGGGTGGAGTGACTCCGGGTGCTACACTTGGGCGGCGGCGGTCTTGCGCGGCGACGTGGTCTCCTAGCGCGGGCGGGGGCGAGCTCTTGGTGGCGTCATCGTCGTTGGTGATGGGGTGATGCGGTCGTGCGGGCTGGCAACGTCTGCATGGCCTAGATCTGGGCCCTTTGGGGCCCATCTGGGTGTGGGCAGGCCGGCTGCAGGGCGTGGCGTCGGCGTGGCCTTTGGGAGGTGGTGGCGGTGCATCCAGCTCGTGGTGGGTGGTGGCTCGGTTGCGGGCTGATATGTCTCAAACGTATCGACTTTTCCAAAAACTTCTGCTATTGTTTTGGCCTCATTCTTGCATGATTTGAATGAAACTAACCCAAACTGACATTGTTTTTAGCAGAGCTGCCTGTATGGTTTTCTTGTGTGCAGGAAAATGAATATTTAGACCTCCTGGAAAAATCACATAAAAATAGAGAAAATCCACGCACTTGAAGGGAGCCACACGGCCCCCGGGCGACCAGCTGGCACGGCCTGCCCCCTGGCCGCGCCGGGAGGCCGCCTGGGCAGGGCCCACCCCCTCTGGTGCCCTATTTTGGCTCCTATTTTTACCCGTGACGAGAAAATTCCAGAACATTTTGCAAGTTCTCGATGCGGAGCCGCCGCCACCCTCAGTTCTTCTTCGGGAGAGCTAATCTGGAGGCTGTTTTGGCCTCCGGAGAGGGGAAATCGTCGCCATTGTCAATACCATCACCACTCCATCATCCTTCCATGGCTTCTCCCATCATGTGTGAGTAACTCCCTGATGTAGGTGAAGGGGATGTGAGAGATTGGATGAGTTAGATCATGTAATAGTTCGTCGGATTGTTGGGGGCATGTTGCTTATCATCTACTATGGTGTTTATCATCTTTGCTACTACTTGTTACTCTTAATGCTTGTCACTTTGGGCCCGAGTGCCATGATTTAAGATCTGAATTCATTATGTTTTCATGAATATATTTGTGTTCTAGATCCTATCTATGAGTAGTATGGACCTATTATAGTCCGGAACCGGCGATCCCAATAGTTCCTTTTGGCCCCGTTGATAGCGGTATGGTAGGACAAAATATGTTGTGCAAGTTCTTATTGCAAGCACACACAACTACCTCGGGATACATGCCTAGTGTTTGATATATGCTAGATGATCATTACTTTTCTTTGTGCCTTGCCCCAAGTGAAATACATGATATCTCTCATCCATGACCAACCATCCATCTCCTTAGCCTATAGTGTTTTAATCCTACTAGTCACAAGTTACTTTACTTTCGCCGTTTTACTTTCGTTGCTTTGCCACTATTATTTATGTTACCACCATCACTTCCGTATCACCGTTGCTACTAATATTTCAATGCCAAGCAAGTATCTTTCAGGTGCGGTTGAATTGACAACTGAACTGTTAAAGCTTATAAATATTCTTTGGCTCCCCTTGTGTCGAATCAATAAATTGGGTTAACTTACCCGCGAAGACTATTGTGTTCCCCTACACTTGTGGGTTATCACCGGCGTGCAACAACGTGGTGGCCGTAGCTTTGCGGGCCCGATTTGGGACCGGACGGGTCCATGTGCCCTCGTTTGCCTCGGTGGCAGTGTTTGGATGCTAGGTCTCGTCTGTGCTGAAGGCACGGGCCTCCGACGCAACGGCAGTGGAGGCAGCTCCCTCCCGTGTGGCTCAGGTGCTTCCGCCCGTGCCTTTGAACGCTCCTTGCCTCTGCTCACTTGACCTCGTGGTGGTGTTCGCAGCGGGGCGACGTGGTTGGGGCCAAGACCGTGGTGGCGTGTAATTGTTGGTGGCTAGTTGGCCGAATGGCTCCAGTTTGAGTGAATGATGGTGATTGGGGTGCGGGAGAAATCCGTGCCGGTTCATCTCGCTCCGAATCGGCGACACTTTAGGGTGCCGCCATTCCTTTGAAGGGCGTCAGTGCTACCCATTCCCCGCTTCTCATCGCGTGTCAGGGGAAATCTTTGTCGGGCAACAACATCATTGGCGTCACATTCCTTGTTGGAGGTGCTGCTTAGGAATGCGGTTGTCCGATGACATGGCATGAGGTAGGATGCAGACGGAGGGCGCAACGATGGCAGATCATGCGTGTTTGCCGAGCTGCGGTTGTTGGCATGTATTTCTTCTTTTTGTGGATTTGATGTACTATTCACCCCAATAGTTACCTTGTGATCGGTGTTCCTTGCTTTATAATATAAAGTGGAAGGAAAAACTATTTCAAGAGAGATACGGGGGCGATGCGGATTTCAACATATGACACTACGGTATGCTATACAGGGACGAATTTAGGGGGGCGAGGGGGGGGGGCTAGACCACTCTAACAAATTGATTCTTCTACTATGATTGTGGTTGTTGAAGCCAAAAAAATTCACTTCATATGAACTTTGCCCCTTCACGAACAAACTTGCCCCCCTCTATGCATGAATGTTGGCTCCGTCCCTCATAGTATACGCCATAGCGCCTTACTCCATGGCGAAATTATAGGGTCCTATGCTCGGTGATGTAGTGTTGAACATAGTGCCCTCATTGCAGGCGCTATGAAAAGGTCAGACTCTGACAAAGTTTTAAAGTTTATTTCTACTTTTTTTGTATGGAGGATCATCCCGTTCTCTACATCTGAATGATGCATGCAGCTATATTATTAATCAAAAGGTCACATAATAGGTATATGATACAATAGTCATTTTTGGAAACCCCAAGTAAAATGATAAATAAAATTGCTCCAATCGGCGAAATAGAAGAAAGATGACTAAACACCTAGTCTATTATTAACGCTATTCAAATCGGTTGAAAGTTTGTCATGCTAACGTCTTTCACCGGTTGCACACACTAGCCATATGCTCCTTGGTTTCTACATGACTGAGTAACGACCACGTATGGATTCAAGCAGTGGCTCTGTATATAACCTGTAAAATTTTAATAAGAGTTTGTTTGTTAAAACCATGTCATTTCTATAGTTTCATATAGCCCAAAGTAATGCACACACTTCTATTTAAATATGTCATGCAATACTTGGCCCCACTCCATCAAGCCATGTTCTAGGTAACATGTTAATACTAGTTGGAGGACTAACATTAAAAGCTGCACGAATCGTATGCCATAAAAATTTGGCGAGAGAACATTTGATAAAGAGGTATTTTATATTTTCATATTGACCACAAAAGCAACAACGTTTACTACCATACCAACTTCACTTGGCTAAATTTTCCTTAATTAGAATCACTTCCTTGTGTGGAAATCACACGAATATTTTAATTCTTGAAGGTACTTTAATCTTCCAAATATGACTTGATTTCGGAATTGGACCAGAGTTTATTAGGTCTAAATACATAGACTTGACAGAGAATATCCCATTGACGGATAATTTCGAGTGAATCGTATTTGGCTCATCAGAGAGGCAAACATCCATCAACCTTCACACGAGATGTAACTAGTTGTCCCATCGGTCATCTACTACGAACCTTCTAAACTGAATATTTAAAGGGACAAAATGTAATATTGTAGCAACGTAAGCTTCCTTATGTTACACAATATTGTACATAGAAGGATATTGTGTATCTAGTGGCCTCTTCTCTAACCAAGTATCTTTTCGGAATTTAGTCCTATTACCGTTTCCAATGATAATTTTGGTTCTATGAAAGAAGGCAACTCTTGTTCTCATTAGCCCCTTTCAAAAAGGAGATTCATTGGGTTAACATCAACCCGGGTCAGCGTCTTCAAATGTAGATACTCATTTCATAAAATTTGCACCCACATACATTCGGTCTCAACAGAAAGCTTGTACAACCATTTGTTGATCAAGCATCTATTTTTGACATTTTAGTTCTCAATTCCTAGCCCACCATGGTATTTCGGCCTACGGATAATATCCCACTTGAAAAGCGTGTCTCTTGTCTTGTTTTCATCAATTGCGAGAAAAAATAGTGATCGATAAAAGTTTAACCTTTTTCCTATCCCTACATGCACTTTAAAGAAAGACAGTAGAAACACTAGCATGCTTGTCAACACCGAATT
The DNA here is from genome assembly GCF_904849725.1 of Hordeum vulgare subsp. vulgare. Lineage (NCBI taxonomy): Eukaryota > Viridiplantae > Streptophyta > Magnoliopsida > Poales > Poaceae > Hordeum > Hordeum vulgare. The sequence continues at coordinate 533,890,773 of NC_058520.1, read as the reverse complement.
GATCAGAACAAGTTGTCCACCATAAGAAATAAGCTTACCCTTTTGCCAACTTGGTTTTTTCAAATCAATCTTCAATGCATTTTCATTCCTTATTGGATAACTTACAATGATGAATTGCTATACCTAAATAATTAAAGGGAAATGTTTCTGGCCGGTGCGCCGGCCAAACCGTTCGGCCGGCCGCACGCGACCCGCGCGTTGAGCGCTGACTGGGCATGCAACATTTTTCCGTCTAAAATGTTGCAACCAGCGTCATATTTGTTACAAGCGTTTTTATTTGCTACATTTGTCGAGTAAAAAAGCTGCATATATGTTTGGTTGCAACTCCAGTTCGTCGAATTTTTCGTTACAATTGATGTTTTTTACTTTTGCTACAACCGTGTTAATTTTTGCTACAACCGGCATCATTTTTTGCTCCAACCGTTCACTAAAAAAGTTGCATACACGTTCACGTAGATATTTGTTACAACCGGCGTTTGACTTTTGCTACCACGCATCATCAGCTTCGTTTTTTTGCTACGATCACGTAGATATTTTTTTACTACAAATTTTGTTTTTTGTTGCAACCGATGAAAAAATAGCTGCATCGTGTCGAATTTTTGCTGCATCGGAGAAAAAAATGTTGCATGGAAATCCAACGGTACAAACGTGCGGGGGTTGGTGGATCATGCGGCCCGCGCGCGGCCGGCCGAAAGTTTCGGCCGACGCGCCGGCACAGATCAGTCCCCATAATTAAAAGGTAGGGAGCCCAATTCACATTTAAACAATTGTGTGTAAGCATCTTGTTCCCTTTTAGCTCTCCCAAAACAAAACAATTTATTTTAATTCAAATTAAGTTTCAATCCCAACAATTTCTCAAAAAGACATAGGATTAGCTTCATATTTCTAGCCTTTGTCATATCATGTTTCATGAAAATAATTGTATCGTCTGCGTATTGTATAAACTTTGATTAAAGAATAAAAACATTGATTTTGGCCTCGTTGGTGATGAAGGAGTGAGCTCGCCACTACTGCAGGTTAAACAACTCCCAACACTAGCTCGTGCTTGTTCACTGAGAGATGAGGATTGTAATAACAATTCGGAGGGAGGGGGTAGAAAGAGCGATTTTGGCGTTTCATATATAGCGATTTTGCTTTCGTGCCTTTCTAACAAAGGATACTGACCCGCATAGCGCGAAATGGGAAGTGAAAAAAAATGCATAGTAGCTTTGGCTTTTGTCGGCAATGGGTGCCACACATGAGGAGGTTAATTAACGAGGCTCTGCTCTGCTCTGCTATTAGTGGCGAACACATTGAGTTAGTGAGATGTGACTTGACATACATGCACACACCTGACCCGAGGTTGGCGAGGCAGCACCATCACCTCACTGATCAGCACAAAGACCATTAATTAGGGTCTTATAGGCTGAACGGAGGCCAGTTGTGGTGGTTAGGTTTGCTACTTCCGGTATGAACATGAGACATTAACATCCCAGCCGTCGCCAGATTAGTCTCCACTCTCCAGCAACTGAAAGGACACGCAAAACGATCACAGCAGTTTGGTAGACGTAGTTTTCATGCAGATGCCCCGTGCTTCCCCGGAGCTGGAGCTGTGAAACTCAAGGCGGGAACACACTTGAAGCTGAAGATGTGGGCGAAGAAAAGTGCATCACCTATATTCTCTAACCCACATAGCGGCAGGCGAGCAAACAAAAAGCAGCCTTTCGTTGCGCAACTGCTTGTGCGGCTCCTCCAACAGCAAAACCGAACAAAGATGTCTCTCTCTTTCCCTCCCGCTCAAGCCGCGCTGCCCCCTCCTTCCTCCTGCACACAAATATTACTAGGAGTACTACTATACAAGCTATCCTTCCTCCTGCACACAAATATTACTAGGAGTACTACTATACAAGCTAGCCTTTCCTTTGCTTGCAACCGTCTCTCTATCTCGTCCTAGTCGATTTCACCGTTTTGAGGTCAACTCCACGGCACGATCCAATCCAAACGGAGGTTCATTTTATTAGGATTTTCTTCGTTTAGGTAGGACGATGGAGTCGTGTCCTGGCCTGTCCTGGGATGCACTGGCCGTGCGTCCAGCGCGTGGCCGCATCCTGTCCGCTTTATATTAATATAAAATACACCACCACGTGTTAGGCCAGCTTCGTGGGGCGGGAGGAGGTGGGAATAGAAAAAGGAGGCCCGGCTGCATTCTATCCGTCTTATATTAATAAAATACACCACCGCGTGTTCGTGGATGGGGGGCGGTGGGAATAGAAAAAGGAGGTATGTGCCACCGACGGGCTGTCCATTTTACCCCAAAGGCAGCACAAACTTGCACCGGGGATGTGTCAAAAGCAGACACAAAACGGACAAAAGTCTGTTTGCTCCCGCGCGCTCGGCCTTCTGGTTCGTGCGTTTTACCCCAAACGGACGCGCGCGGACAGAATGGGTTCGCACGGTGGAGTTGGCCTAACTCACATAGTTTAACCTGATCTGATCTGTTTGTGAAAAAATAATAAATTCGATTTTTTTTTCTATCATCATTCGTTGTGGGTCTGTGATAGGATGTGTATGTCTACCGTCACAACGGATGATGATGGAAAAAACCAGATTAGATTTTTTTACAAACAAGGTCAGATCGGCCTAAAGTTAAAAAAAATCAAAACCGTAAATTTGGCCTCTCGTTGCTATCGTGTCTCCAATGGAGTACTACTTGCATGGCAGAGAGAGAGACACACACAGCACGTACAGTGGTGCAGGGTACAGCAGCCAGCCAGCAAGAAAGAAATGGCGGTGCAACAACATCATGAACTGACCAAAACGCTGCGACAGTACTCCACTCCATGATCCCCATACCAGACCGGTACTGCGACTCAGCCACTGCCGCTGCCGCTGCCACCGCAAAAGACGCCCACTTATGGATCGGAGTAGCATTGCTTTACTTGTACACCACCACCACGCGTAGCCACCGCTACCAGTACCAGGCAGAGGCAGGCAAGCAGCCAGGCGACAGGAGAAACCACCATCATTTCATTTCATCCATGGCCGTTTCGTCGACGATCGGGCTCAGTCAGTGGCTGCAGAGGTCGGAGAGCTCCTTGCGGCCCTCCACAATGTCGTCGAGGAAGTCGTCGAGCTGGCACACCAGCCCGTCCGTGCCGGCGCGGAGCACCTCCAGCCACGCCTTGAGCTCCCCCGCCTTGCCCTTCACGGCGCCGTCCCGGTCGCCGCACTTGCCCCCGCCCGCCGCCGCGCGCTCCACCTCCTCCCGCGCCGCCTCCGCCGCCGCGCGCGCGCGCCGCAGCTCCTGCATCCTGATCATCCCCGGCGCGCCGTCGCTCGCGTCCGCGGCCTCCTCCGCCATCCTCTTCTGCAGCGTCGCGATGGACGCCATGAACCCGTTGTTCTTGTCGTCGTCGTCGTCCGCGCCGTCGGAGGAGGACGAGCACGGGGACCCGGCGACGGCGCCGCCGGCCAGGATGAGCAGGAGGAGGGAGCTGGCGTTGTGCAGCGCGTAGAGCAGCCCGCGGAAGCCGTTGAAGCCGCTGAGCCTGGCGTCGGCCGCGCGCCGCTCGTCCAGCTGCAGGGACAGCGGCGCGATCCTCGACTCGGACAGCGCGCGGTTCTCCTCCTCAGCCGCCATGGCCTCCCTCCTCGACGCCGAGATCGCCCTCATCACCTGGTGGGTGTCGCCAATGCACGCGCCGCGCCATCAGATTGGAAGAAACAGAGCAAAAAGAAGCAAGCAAAGTAATTGACGATGGCACACGACACAGGACTGAATCGCACAGTGCAGAGAGAAGTTCGAGAGAGAGAAAAAAGGCGGGGACATGATCATTCATGATCACCATTCTTTTCTTCGAAAGAGATATCATAATTGCTACCGCGCTGCTCGCACGCAGAGGACGTGTCCGAATAAAGCAAAGAAGTGACCGGGACCAACCTGGCGTGTGGAGAGGGGGGAGGGGTCCAGGAGCCAGTCGTCGAGGGCGGCGGCGGCGCAGGAGGCGGCGGCGCAGTAGCGCTCGACGGCGGCGAGGCCGAGCTTGACGGCGAGGCAGGCGTCCCAGAGGCGTGCTGTCTCGTCCATGTACTCGTCGAGCCACCGGCCGCCGGGCGGCAGGTGGAGCTGGCCGACGAGCAGCATGAGCTGCGAGTGCAGGCCCCTGAGCAGGGCCGCCGCACGCAGCAGCGCCGGCAGCGAGGACAGCCCGCCCGCGCCGCTCAGGTCGTCCAGCCCCCGCGCCAGGGTCGCGAAGAAGGCGTTCACCATGGCTCTGCCTGCTGTAGCGGTACTGTGCGGTGCCGGTGAGGTCTCGGGGTCGAGCTGGAGGAAGCCGACGGCGCGCGGGTGGCGATATATATAGCGCGGGCGCGGGCGTGCAGGAGCAAGAAGACGAGGGGGGAGTGGAGGAGGAGGGCGAGAGCTGGGGACACGACGACACGATCGGGGTGGGGGAGTGGAGTGCAATGATGGGTGTCTACAGGAGGGGGAGAAGGGCGATGATGAGGTTGGGGCGAGGCAGCGGCAGCGGCACGGCCATGGCAGCCCTCCTCCTGCCGGCCCGCTTTGCTGGGTCGTGGGTGTCCTCCCTCCCTCCCTCGCGCGCGCGATCGGCTTATTGTCCCCGTTGTCCGTGCGGGAGCGAGCAGGTCTGGTGTGTACGAGCGGGCGTGTTGGTGGTAGCCTCGGCTTCGCTGGGTTTCCGGAAGGGGTTGAGCATGGTATGGTTATGGTATGGTTGGGAAAGAGTGCCTTTTTACACCACTGTTTCCTTGTCCGGCTAGATTGGGTATTTTGGGGCTTCTCTTTAGCGAAAACTGAAGAAATGTCACCTCAATGCTAGCCAAATGTGGGAGCGTTTGCTCAGCAAGTTGAGCAGTACATCAGTCGATTTACTTTTCCTCGCAGTTAAGTCTTGATTTGCTTACAGAATCAAATTCCTACATGGTGCCGGACCCACACTAGACTCGAGGAGTGCGTATCATCCCCTAGCGTAGTCTAAGGTTTTCTATCCTTACGGCAAAACCCCGCCGCAAGTCCACCGGTGCCGGTATCGCCGACGAGTGTCCGCCGCTAGCTCCACCATCCCACGCCCTCCATCATCCTTCTACCCCCCCTCCTCGCCCGTTCCGCGCTTCTCCGGTGACTCCAAGCGACCGCGGAGGGACTCCCACACGCGATAACGATGGCAGCGTCACCGTTCTCCTCGTCTACCGGCAAATCCCAGGGCAAGGAAGATGACCTTGGTGACTTCTTCGACAAGTTAGATCTCCACGAGGACAAGTTTGATGATGTTGTGGTGGAGGAGGATGCTCCTGAGCTACTAGAGGAGATCCGATGGGTTGCCCTAGCTAGGGTTCATAACTCAATTTTTTTTAGCCAGGCTGCGTTCTATAAGGACATGCGAGCAGCCTGGAATTGCTCTCAGCAAGTTCGGTTTCGTCCCATTGGCCCGAACCTATTCGTGGTGCAGGTCTACTGTCTTGGAGATTGGGATCGTATCACGCAACATGGACCATGGCTTTTTCGTAACATGGCTATTCTGCTAGCTCCGTATGATGGATTCACAAAAATAGAGGACGTTCTGATGGTCTATATGCCCATCTGGCTACAAATCCACAAGCTGTCGGATGGCTACTGCAGACATGACCTCATTGTCAAGTTACTTCGATCTGCAGGGGAGGTTCTTGAGACCAGGATCAATGGGAACTTCAGAGGGGACTACGTCCGAGTTAGAGTGAACCATGATATTCGGAAGCCCTTGACCAAATTCGTAAGCATTGTCAAGGACAAATCTCGTCATATCTTTGCTGTTAGATATGAAAAGCTTGCCAAGTTCTGCAGTGCATGTGGTGTAATTGGGCATGACCATAAAGAGTGTGGCAACGGTGTGTTTGAGGAAACGGATCTAAAATTTGGAGCCTATCTGTATGCGGATCAGTTGGTTCGTGCTCGATCGGATCGGGAATATCCACCAGACCATGAAGCTCCTTTATACCCGGCTGCGGCCAAACAATGGACAGGTAAAACGACTCAGGGGGTCGTTGTTGAACAGCAAAAGTCTAGCCCGCGTACTTTTGACCAGGAAAGTGACATGGAGTTTGATAAATCGTCACGAAAGCGGCTGAATGATACGGAGGCTAATGCCTTACCAGATGCCGAAAAGGTTGCTGCCCCTACGGGGAGGGTTCTGCTGCTGACTGATAGTCCTTTGGAGGCCCTAGATGAACCCGGTAACGCTGGTTGTAGCAAACGAGCAAAGGTGGGAGGTGAGATTCTCAAGTCTGATTCAAACATGGCAGGCTTCGAGGAGGAGCGCCGCCCGTCCCAATGAGTCACATGTTCTGGAACTGCCGGGGGGTGGGGAACCGCCAGACAGTTCGCGAAGTTAGGGCTCTTGTAAAAGCCCATTCCTCGCGCTTGGTGTTTCTTGCTGAAACAAGACAGCCAAGTGTCAAAGTTGAAGGTTTGAAGTGCAAATTAGGTTTGGGAGGTTTCTGTGGTGTTGATGCCGATGGTCGTGGAGGGGGTCTTGCCTTATTCTGGGATGAATCTCTGACAGTGACAGTACTAGAATCCTGCAACAGGTTTATCGATGTGGTTGTTCTGGATAATGGTGTGGGGAAAAGCTGGCGGTCTACCTTTGTGTATGGAGAGCCAAGGGTTGAGCATCGTCAACGTATGTGGGATCATCTCGTCAGACTCAAGAGCACATCGAATCTACCGTGGGTGTTATGTGGTGATTTTAATGAGGCCTTGTGGCAGCATGAGCACTTCTCCCGTACGAGTAGGGGAGAAAACCAAATGAAGGCATTCAGGGACGCTTTGACGCTGTGTGAAGTGGTGGATTTAGGGTTCTCGGGTGTACCTTATACCTTCGACAACGGGCAACAGGGACAAGGCAATGTCCGTGTCCGTCTGGACCGAGCATGTGCTTGCGAAGAATGGAGAGAATTATTTCCGTATGTCAGAGTTCAACACCTCGTGTCCCCGAGATCGGATCATTGTCCTATTATGTTGTTTCTTGATTCTTCAGAGGATCGCCGTTGCAAGGGGTCTCCCAAATATGAGATCATGTGGGGGCCTGACCCAAAGCTCCCGGAGATCATTTCAAGAGCATGGGCAAGATCACGTTCGTAAGGTGACTTGGGCAATGTGGCGGCCTCACTGAGATCTATCATGGCTGATCTTCGTAAATGGAGCAAGGACAATTTTGGGCAGGTGGAGAAACAAATTGAGGCCTTACGCAAGGAGCTTGAACAACTACAAATTGTTGATGCTGACCGACTCATAGTTCGTCAGAAGATGCAAGCCCTAGATGAGCTCCTATACCATGAGGAGATGATGTGGCTGCAACGTAGCCGCATATCTTGGATGAAGGAAGGTGATCGCAACACGAAATATTTCCACCGTCAGGCTGTTTGGAGGGCGAGAAGAAATAACATTCGCAGGTTGCAGAAAAGCGATGGTTCCTGGTGTCACTCGCCTTCGGAGATGGAACGTATGGCAGCGTCATATTTCCAGGAGCTATATACAAAGGACACAACCTTGGACCCCTCTCCCGTTCTGGATACCGTAATGCCGAGAGTCACTACTGAAACAAATGAACACCTGTTGACCCCGTTCTCATACCTGGAGATTGCCGATGCACTATTCCAAATTGGTCCTTTAAAAGCACCAGGCCCTGATGGTTTCCGAGCTAGGTTCTATCAGCGGAATTGGGGTTGTCTAAAGGAGGATATTTTTTCAGCAGTTCGTCGGTTTTTTTACACTGGGCATATGCCTCCAGGAGTTAATGACACAAGCATTGTTGTGATCCCTAAAGTCCAACATCAGGCAAACCTGCAGGAGTTACGACCAATCTCTCTTTGCAATGTAATCTATAAGGTCGTCTCGAAGTGCATGGTTAACAGGTTGAGACCTTGCTTGTCGGAGCTCATCTATGAAAATCAAAGCGCTTTTATCCCTGGGCGGTTGATCTCAGATAACTCCATCATTGCGTTCGAATGCATTAATCATATCCAATCCAATGCGGGGAATGCAGATTTTTGTGCCTACAAGCTCGACCTCTCCAAGGCATATGACAGAGTGGACTGGGATTATTTGGAGGCAGCTTTACTGAAATGGGGTTTTGCACCACGATGGGTGTCTTTAGTTATGGTATGGGTGAGATCCGTGAAGTTCTCCGTCAGGTTTAATGGACGTTTGTTGGAACAATTTACTCCTACCCGAGGCATTCATCAAGGTGATCCCTTGTCACCTTTCCTGTTTCTCTTTGTGGCCGACTCACTTTCATCTCTACTACACGTGGCAGTCCAACAAGGAGGGATGGAGGCTCTCAAAATATGTAGGTGAGCCCCAATTATTTCACATCTTCTCTTTGTGAACGATTCTTTGCTATTTTTCCGTGCAAATATGGAGACTGCAATAATTGTTAAGGGTGTCTTGAACACTTATGCATCCGCAACGGGTCAACTCATAAACCCTTCCAAGTGTTCCATTATTTTTTCAGATAGTTGCTCCCCTCAAGTGGCAGAGGAAGTTAAGCAGATTCTCGAGGTTACACAACAAGCTTTTGAGCCGAAATATTTAGGTCTTCCTGTTCCTGAAGGGCGCATGCACAAAGGAAGATTTGAATCGTTGCAATCCAGGGTGAGCAAGTGCCTAATTGAATGGAGTGAGCGATACTCTCTGTTTTCTGGCAAGGAAGTGCTTATCAAGGCAGTTTCTCAAGCCATCCCGGTATATGTTATGAGCATTTTCAAACTCCCTATGTCAGTGTGCGATGAATTGACAAAGATGATGCGACCGTTTTGGTGGGGCGTCGAGAATGGGAAGAGGAAGATGGCATGGGTGGCTTGGGAAAGATTATCACTTCCTAAGTCTCGTGGTGGACTTGGCTTTAGGGACATGCATGCATATAACCAAGCCCTGTTAGCTAAATAGGCTTGGCGGCTTCTCACTACACCGGATTCCCTATGTGCTAGACTTCTAAAGGCAAAATATTTTCCTAATGACAATCTTGTTGATACGGTGTTTCCGTCCAATTCTTCGGCGGTGTGGAAGGGAATCGAACATGGTCTTGCTTTGGTGAAAAAAGGAATGATCTGGAGGGTTGGGAATGGTGCACAAATTCATGTTTGGAGAGACCCATGGATTCCTCATGGTCCTCCTTTCACTCCCATTCTCCCAAAGCAAAATTGTCGCCTTAACAAGGTAAAGGACTTCCTTGATGCTTATGGGAATTGGAAGACCGATCTACTGCAGCAATTTTTTTGCCCGGCGGATGTCGCTTCTATTCTGAAAATCCGCACTTCCGCTCGCCAAATGGAGGATTTTATTTCATGGCCATGGGATAAATCTGGTAACTTCTCTGTCAAGACTGCTTATCACTTTGCTATGTCCTCATGTTGGAGCCAGCTTAGTCCAGGTGCATCATCTTCAGCACCGACGGGAGATAGGGCTATGTGAAAAATGATCTGGAATATCGAAGCCCCCCCAAAGATGCGTCATTTTGCTTGGCAGGTGATCTCTGGGTCTCTTCCAACCTCGGCAGAGAAGCATCGGCGAGATATGAGCACTAGGGCTACTTGTACCCTATGCGGGTGTGATGAGGAAACGTCATTTCATGCTCTGCTGGTCTGCCCAAATGCTGCGATACTTTCGGACTCAATGCAGTCGGTCTGGCCATTGCCCCCTCGGACGGATATCACATGTACATGTATGTTGTGGCTGTTTCATCTGCCGGTGGAGGCACCGGAATCCATTAGAAGCAGAATTGTTATGGTGCTTTGGAGAATCTGGTATCTACGGAACGAAATCTTTCACGGCAAACCGGTACCCCCGCTCGATATTTCATGCTCCTTTCTCTCAAGCTACTATAATTCCTACAAGAACATATCCCTGAGCGTTGAGGATATGTTGAAAGGCAAAACTCCTGTTATGGATCTTATTCCTCCCCGGGCCTCATCCAGGAGCACTTCGGCTAAGCCATGGCCGGCCGCGGTGAGCAATGTGGTTGCCCTGTCTGTTGATGGTTCGTTTAACCCTGTCGATGGGGCTGCGGGTTCAGGGATGATTCTCCGAGATGATCATGGGGCTGTTATCTTTGCCTCCTATCTTAAGTTGTTCTATTGCAACGATGCTCTCGAGGCAGAATTACAAGCAATGAAAGAAGGGCTTAAGTTGGCGACTACTCACTCTCCATTACCGGTGGTGTTGCAATCTGATTATGATGTTGCACTCAAGATGATTACTATTGATACCTTTGATAGATCGGCTTATGGTTTTTTAGTTTCAGATATTAAGAGTTTTCTTTTGGATAGGGAGGTTTCTATTCTTAAAATCAGTAGAGTACAAAACATAGTTGCTCATTGCTTAGCAAACTTTTGGTAGAAGTGGAGATAGTACTGCTTGTTGGTTGGGTAGACCACCTCCATGCATCACCATGTTGGTTGCTGAGGATTGTAACTCTATACATTTGGAATAAAATCTCCTTGTTCTGCGCAAAAAAAAAGTCTTGATATGCTCCATAGACACATCTAATACTTGGGCAGATGTAAAAGGCCAAATACATATTTGTAAATTGATTCTGCTACTCTCTTTGATCCATATTAATTGGCGCTATTAAATCGTCGACAATTGATATGGATCGAAGGGAGTACATAAGTACGAACATGTACCCATACTGTTTTAAACCTAAAATTGCACAAACTTATTTGAATTTTTATGCGTCATTTCCAAAAAAAGTTCTTAAAAATAATTACATGTCATTGTTGGCTCAAAATATGTACACACTACACTATTAAATTCCACATTTGTAGTGTAAGACAGAAACAAACAAAAATGTGTATTTTGGAACAAAATATGCAAACAAAAGGTTGGGCAATTGTAACCCTTATGACATCTTGAAAGCGGACCCTCAACCCGTCCACAAAAGTTTGAACTGTATGATCTAGACGTGTTTAGCCATCCAACACAGATCCGTATTGGTCCATGGAGCGGTGCAGACATATTTTTTCCGGCAAACGTGAGACAAACTGGGGGGGGACACTTTACGGGAGTCTGGATATGAGTTACGTAGGACTTGGACACCTTTGGCCCACCCAAAACTCCTTCTGAACCCCGCGCCTTCATCCTTCCATTTTCTCTCCTCTCTTGCCTTTGTCGCACCTTTACCTCTGCTCTACTACCCCGGCGGCCGTGCAACACCTCCATTTCCTTGTATGGCATGGTTGGGAAATGGATTTGTACACAACTCTTTCCTTGTTCGCCAAGATTGAGCAGCAATGGTAGTACTGTATTTTAGGGCTTCTGAAAACAAAAGAAATGTTGTCTGAGAGGTAGATTGTGGCCAACAGCCAAATGTCGGAGCGTCTGCTCATTAAGTTCAGTACATTAGTCTAAACCCAAAAATGAATTATAATATGGCATTTGAAGAATTAAAAAGTGAAAAGTATCCAATTGCACATTTCTAAACCCATAATTACATAAAAAGTAAAACATGTGCAATTCTTGAAATGTGTGGACTGACATAATCACAAGATTCAAAATTACATCAAAATATAGGTTTCACAAAGTGTACCTACCTAATTTCATATTTGTAGCTAGTCAAAAAAGAATTCATTTTTAATCCTAAATCCAGTAAATACATGTTTCTCTTTAGGGAATCCTAAAGAAATGTTGCCTCTGTGCTACACTGTGACCAACATTCAAATATGGGAGGGTTTGTTCAGGAAGTTAAGTACATCACGCGATTTACTTTTCATCACAATTAAGTTTTGATGTGCTCCCTAAACACATCTACTACTTAGACAATGTACAAGCCAAATATAAAATTTAAAAACTCTTAAATTGTTTTTTCTACATAAGTACGAACTTGTGCCTTTTCAATGTGCAATTTTAGGCCTCAAAGTGAAACTACATGCAAGTACACATTTTTAAACGTAAAGTTGCAAAAACATATATGGAATTTCGCTTCATTACTAAAAAATATATTTTTATAAAATAATCAGGTGTATTTTAAAGATCATTTCACGTTTATAAAACCTAATTTGCAAACAAAGAATTTCTTTTTCAGACTACGAAATGCACAAACAATATTGTTGGGCATTCCAAACGCCAAGATTACACAAATCAGCAATGTGCTATTTCAGGCTTTGAAAACGCGCGAACTCCCCAAATTGCACATTATAAACCCAAAATTGCAAAAAAAAAATCCAACCTTTAGCAATCTCGGTCAAATATATAGAGTGCCAATCCTAAATAGTCTGTTGTTTATTTTCCGAGAGAAATTGTGTTGGTCCTGACTTATTCCATTTGACATTTGTTTTTGAATGATCCATTCGGGATATTTGTTTTCTCTTCACATGATTTATGTTGGTCCTGACTTAATCCATTCAACATATGAAAGATTTGGGTGCCTCCTAAATGCAAGTTCTTAGTGTGTCTTGTAATTAACAATAGGATTTGAATGGCTAATATACCTTAACATCATGAGTGGCCTAACTGTCGTTACACTATAAGAGTTTGGGACATGATCATAAATTGGCTCGTCCTCCATGATGTGCACTCTTTCGATGGGGGTGATGCAACTACCGTTAATGTGTGGTGGAAAGCCACAATGGTTTCAAGAAGATCCAATGGTGAAGGCCGCGTGTTTCCTTGATGTTGCTTATTTCTTGGGAGTTGTGGAAGAAGAGGAATGTGCGGGTCCTCCGCAACATTGTCTTTTCGGTTGGGGTAATTGTCGCTAGGATCAGAGAGGAGATATTACATTAGGGCCTTGTGGGGATGTTGCATTTGCATGATGTAATGTTGCAAGAATGATTATTGTAATTTTGTCGTTGGGCCTTGACTGCTAAACCTTCTATCTTAATCAATGAAAATGGCAAATTTTTTGCTTCGTCTAAAAAAAGGTGTTCCTTTTTATGTGCAATTTTTGGGCCTCAAATTGTGACACCATGCAATCACTCAGTTCTAAACTTAAAATTGCATCAAAATATTTGCAATTCTAGACTTCATTTATGGATACCAAAGTTGTATAAGTAAATAAGCGATTTCTAGCTCAAAATATGTGAACTACCAAATTTCACTATTGTAACCGTAAATAGAAAACAAGCAAAAGATGTGTAATTTTGAACTACGAAATATCCAAAACAGTATAGTTGTGCATTCCTAATCCTTAGATTTCAAAGTAGTGATGTTCACTTTCGTGCCTTAACCCCCCCCCTCTCAATTTTTTTTTGCACATTCTAAACCCAACAGTAAACCCAAAAAATGATGATTTGCAATTTCAAGCTTTAAAACGTGGAAAGTATCCAATTGCACAGTTCTAAATCCGAATTGCATAAAAAGAAATCATGTGCAACTTTAAAATTGAGAATGTGTAGAGCACACAATTACAAGATTCAAAAATATGTTAAAATATATGTTTGAGAGAGTGTACCTACCTAATCTCACATTTCTAAGTATTCATAGAAGGATTCATATTTATAATGCTAAAGGTGAAAATAATTAACATGGGCAACTACTTTTTTTGCATGGTAATTTGTGTCTCACTAAATACCACAAAGATCAAATTACAAGTCATGTAAAGACCGACATGACAAAACTAAAAAGATAGCAGAACATCACTGAATTTGACATCAACGTCCGTCACCACCATAGCGGACACCAAAGAAAAAAAATGATGGATCACCTCCTCACCGAGCTCGACTCGGCTCCACCGTTGATTTGCAGCTTTTTGGACCTTCAAGGTGACTCACCAAAGAGGAAGCCATTGTCGTTGAACGAATCACATTGGGGAAACACCTCGGACACGTCATCGAACTCCAGATATGACATCGCACCATAACTAAGACGTCGAAGGAGGAAACCATATGTTCCATCCATCAACCACGAACCCAACACACGTTTCGTCTTTCATATCGTCGATGCAAACCACAATCTACATCCGCTCCTTGACTACCTCCCAAGCTCTGCGCTGACGCTGGAGCAGACACCACCGCAACGGCGGAGCCCGAGGACACAAGTCCACCACAAGAATGTAACCAACGCCACGATATTTTCACCTGAACAGATTGGTTCTCAAATCCATCACCGACCATAGAGACAAAAATAAAATAAAAAAATAACACGGAACCCATCAGTGTACGTATCAAACAAATAATCAAAACCTTTCTTTTTCTAAGAAAATGATTTCTTTCCGGCACAGAGGTTCACAACCAACACAAAAGAGCACTACTAATCGAAACCCTTGCACATCCTAATGCAAAATTTACTTTCTTTACAAATTTTAAACACACCAAAGCGCAAACATGAGTTTCAACCCTCCATGAAGCACGAGCATCCTTCACTTTTGTATTTACAGAAGCACAAACTCGCACTATTCTCCATGCAGGATCAAGGGTCCACACAAAATATCATTGTTGAGGAAATCATTAACTCATAGCTGCTCGGTTGGCTCACGAGTAAGGGATTAATGGGCTAATTAGCAAGTTAATCGACGACTTAATCAATTAATAGGATATATTTTTTGGTTTATCGGCTACTCGGTGACCCTATGAGCAGGGATTAATCGGCAAGTTAACTGGTTAATCAGATGAATTCTTGAACAGGGAAAAATATTAGTCTTCATAGATAACTATTGAGGTGATCCCTACTTTTCCTTCCCCTATCGCATCGCTCCTGCGGGAGACCGAGGGGGCAACCCTAGCCGCCGGCGCCTCAGTCGCCCGCCTCCCCCTCTCCTTCCCTCGCTGTCGCCGGTCCACGCTGTCGGGCGAAGCCCGGTTGGAGATGGCGACGGCGGGGCCTCTTCTCCTCCTCGCACGGGGACTCGGTGCGGGCCGATGACCTTCGGCGGTGGCGCAGCGCTGGTCTGGGGCGCGACGGCGTTGCAGTGCCATGTCCCATGCATGGAGGGGTGTACATGGCGTGGGCTTCGACCTGTGGGGCCGGCGCCCAACGGTGGCTCGTCCCAGATCTGGTCGGGCGCGCGCCTGGTGCGGATCCTGTCGGCCGGCGGCCTAATCTGGATCCAGGCGGCACGGGCTGTGGGCGGCGAGGGCGGCTGCTAGGGTCAAGTGAAGAAGTGGTGGCCGCGACATGTGAGCCAAATGTGGGCTCGGGAAAGCGTGTGGCCACAGGTAGGTCGCGGTCGTGCATGCCCTGGGCGCATGCTGGGCGGCCGGATGGCGTGGCGTGCTGGGCACAGGAGGTGTCCCCGGCGGGGCTGTGCTGGATGAGGGGCGAGATCCGCAGGCGGCGGAGCTCATGGTGGAGGGGCCTAAGCAGCATGTATGGCGCTCGATCAACGACTTATGCCGCGAGGGGCGCGGTCGGTGTGTGTTTGCGTGGTCTGGCATTGCGTGGGCGCCCTTCGGGGTGCGCGGATCGGAGGCCCATGGCGACAAGGATGTGCACTCCAACGGCTTGTGATGCGGATCTGGTCTCCGGCCGTCGGTGGTCTCCGCGATCTGCGATTGGCTGTTGCGTGTCTTGGTGCCTCTTCGTCGATGGGTAGCTTCGATGGTGGTGATGTTTGGTGGGTTGCCGACGCCAATGCGGGATGATGTGCGCGTAGGTGGTGTGGAACTTGGTGAAAGCCATGTCTTGGCCTCGTGCTGTGACCAGCGATGGCGGCGGCTGTGGCCGTCGTTGACCTTCTTGGAGGCATCACTGCTTGTTCTCCCACCCCTCCTGCAGAGATGTGGCCATTTCGTCCTCTCCGGGGGAAACCTTTATCTGTGATCGGACGATGACGACGTCTTGGTGTCATATTCCCTCTTGGGGGCTTCTTATTGTGAGCTTGGCGTTGGTGAACGAGACCAGTGGATGGCGGTTGGTGGCGGGTGTGGCATCCATACTTGTGTGGCAACGATGATGATGTGAGCAATGTCGGTGACGCGGCAATGGCTGCGGTAGTCGGCTCTTCTTTGGCGTGTCCACGGTTTTGCCTCGGTTTGTTTGTTGCTATGGAGTCGAAGCTTTGGCGGCGAGGCCATGCGGTATATGATGACTAACTGAAGATAGCCCAATCGATCTTCCGTGGCGACTAGCTACAGATAGCCCGTTCGACGATCTCCCATGGCGCTAACCGTGCCTTGTTTTGTCCTTCACACTTCTCTGTGAGAGGCAGAGCTGCGCTGTCTGGCTGTAGATCGACGTGTCGTCGATAAAGGGGGGCTTTGACGTGTGTGTTACAATCTATAAGAGTGAGCTTGGCCCTTGTTGTACCGGTTTAAATCCAATTTTCCGTAATTAATTGAATAATTTTCTTCTGCTTATTTAATAGATGAAGCAATCTTTGTCTCCGTTTTAAAAAACAAACAAACAAAATATTAGTCTCCTGTGTTTTACCAATCTCGGTCAAATATAGAGTGGCTATTCTAAAAGAATCCATATTTTTTTCCAGAGAAATTATGCTGGTCGTTATTTATTCCATTCGAGATTTTTAACGACCCAATTGGGACATTTGATTTCGCTCTCGCGTAATTTATGCTCCTGGTCCTGAGTTATTCCATTCGAGTTGAGATATTTGTACAGCGTAAATCAACAGAAAACCATTGCCTAAACCCGTCATGACTCATGAATCCGGGGTTAAATTATGCCGTGCTATCGGATATTTAGTACCATCAATCTCATCAGCTTACCCGAAATCCCAAGCTTTTTTCCGTGTGTTATTCGATTCTATCTCACACACACGCCTTGCTTTCCCCTCCCCCTTTATTTCCTTTCCAACTCACAGATGCAATTCCTATCCTGCCAGCGCCACTACCACAGCTAGCTAGCTCCCTCCCTCCCTCACTCAAATGCTCCCACGGGTCTCTTGCTTCAGAATCTAGCTCAGCCATGAGAAATTCATCACGTAACCATTGACCCGACCACTAGACATTTTTGCTGCAATTCAGTCAAAACTACAGTGGAAGGAGGGGCGATGACGGCGGCACACCTTCGGACTATCTACAAACTTGAATGTATTTGCACACCCTAGATTCTAGCTCAACCATGAAAAAAATCACTGCATAACAATTGACCCGACAGCTACGCGTTGTGCACGTCAGGGACGGTTCCCGTAGTAATTTTCTGCACGGCGTCGGAGAGGCGATCGCCCGACATGCACAAGGCTTGGACTGCATGGTGCCGGTCTGTCTGAGCGACGAATTAAGCTGTTGCGACGAGCCTCTGCGCGTTATGTCCCGGTCTTGTTTAACACGACGGAACATCTGCCTTAATTAGCTTCGTGCACGCTATAGGGCGGAAACAGGTAGACAATGGGGAGAGCGAAGCAGTCGACACGATGATGCGCGGCAGCCATGGCTGGCAGACCCCCGGCTAATGGGCAGTATTTTCGAGGGTTTTGTCCGGGTCGCCAAGAGAGAGTATCCGATGGAGACAAAATTCCGTTGTAAAGTTTTTGCAAAATTATTAGAAAAATACGGTTTGTCTTTTTTTTTTTGGAAAAAAATACATTGCGTGTCAGAGAGAAGGTTTTTTTATGAAAGCTGCTACGCATCCATCGGTGGATATTTACTAAACATCCGTCACCTGGACAGCCATTCGATCTCGCGCGTAGCCGTCCGATCCGCTCCTGGACTTAATTCCTGAAACGACGTTCGAGTTGCAGAAACAATCGCTTTGTTGCAAAAAAATAAATTTTGGACCCATTAATTCCTGAAATAACGGCCGAGTTTCAGAAACAATTGCTTGTTTCAAAAAACAAATTATTCATCTTTTCTACAAACACAGGTGCTGTTGCGGAAGAATTTTTTGCAACAAAGGTCATGTTTCAGGAATTTTTTTGCAGCGGGCTGGGATGGGGCGGCGCTACGACGGTGCGGGGCGACGGGCGGCGAGGCGGCTGGCCCTCTGGTTGCGGGAGCTCGCCGGCGTGGTCGAGAGGCGCTACAACGGAGCCGAGAGCGGGCTGGGATGCGGTGTGAGGCGACAGGCGGCTGGCCCCTGGCCGCGTGAGGCGAGGCGGCTGCCCGCTGGTCGCGGGAGCAGGGCACGGAAGGCCATGGCAACGACGGCAGCTCCGGCGAGGCTGAGCGGCAACAAGCAGGCGGCGGGCGAGGTCGCCGGGACCGAGGCGGAGCCGCGGGGTGGAAAAGTGAGGAGCTCAGCTTCATGACCGTTTCCTAAAACAATGATCCAGTTTCAGAAACAATGATCCAGTTTCAGAAAACGGTTCGCGATCAGATCGAGATCCAACGGATGAATGGAAGGCGGATGGACCGCCCGGGATCAACCGGTGAGATGTAATCTTTTCCTTTTTTTATAGACATGTAAAAATTCTAAGCATTACATTTTTAAAAGATATTAAAAAAACTAAGTTCAAACACAACCGAACGGTAATCGTCACTATTAATAGGTGCTGTGTTTTTTTTCATACCTTGTGAATGAATTGATGTTTGAACCTAAAATTTCCCACGCTCATAGAGCATCGACCTCTTAACATGTTTTGTTTTTGAGTTTTGTTTTAAAACTTCCAAACACGGTTTTCAAAGAGCCAGACACGCGGAGCTTGATGTACTGTTTTTGCTTCTTGTTTTCTCGTTAGATTGAATGTTCAAATTACTGCAAGAACTTTTGAATAGAGTGTCAAAATTACTGGCCGGTTTCTCTTGAAAACTAGATCATGTTGTAGTGCTCTAATTGTATTCCAAATGTATTATCTGGCCCCATAGATGTTTCATCCTAACTGTTTTTGTATACTCATTTGTCCGTGTACTTCTCTCCTAATTGCTATATCGGACAGATGTCTTTCTATTTAGTAAAATCACTTGTGCTTCAGTACATCTCTCCTAAACACATCAACAGTGAAGATCTTTTTTACCCTTTCATAATGAAGGGCATGATGGACATTAAAAAATATACGCGTTGTTGGGGATATTGCCCTGGCATAGGCCGTCTCACATTGTGTGGGCCTGGGCATAGCCCCTCGTATTTTTGTTTGCCGTGAAAATTTATGTTTAAAATATTTAAATTTGATGTTTGCATTGATTTGTGTAAATTCCATGTTAAATGATTTATTTAGTAACACAATAACCGTGGGTTCGATTTAAATAAACTATATATAGAAAATCACCTACTCTTCTTGCTCTACATGATTATGGCATTGGCATGCATAACAGGTTGCACATACATGCTCAAATCTTTGTTGCAAGTGCATCGTGAATACGTCTAAACTATTATATTATTCAGTCTTGCATGGATGATTGCAACTAATCCGTAGGCCTTTTGCATGTGGTTCATTCGTGAGAATTGTTCTATGCGTTGTCTACTATGATGCCATGCCTCTGGTTGCCATGTAGATTATCATTAGCTTGTTCGATTGTTGCTATCAAAATGCTATCATGCTGAAACTGCTAATCTGTTTTCTCAAAGTTTCATTTTGCAAAGCTTGTTTTAAGCAAACCATGCCTCTTTTGAATATGTGCGATGGAGTGGTTTGTTGTATGCCATGCTTAGTTATTGTTAGTAGGTTTTTCATGCCATGTATGTCATGCTTAGCCATAATTTCCATATTGTGAACATGCCATAAAAATATTTATGTTGTAGGGTCAAAATAATTCTAAGTCCAAGGTTATGATTATTTCAGAATACCATGGTGTAGGGATGGTGGCTATTAATGTGTGTTTAATTAGACCTTTCTAGATTGGAATGCCCACTACATGATGTGAATTTTGATGCCATTATATGCCCTGTAGCATGTGTTTTTCTTGCTGCCAATATTCCTTCATGATAAAAACTACACTATTAAAACCGACAATTTCACTAAGTCTGAAACTGTGTTCAAGTAGCCATTTTGTGAGCTCATTTCCTAGTGATTTATGCTTCAATTCAATTTGACGTTAGGAAATGATTGTTGTGCATCTTGCCAACTAGTGTCCCATATCTTATTTGTGCATTTTAGAATCCTGTAGGTGGCTGTTTTGGTATGTATAAAATGTCATGCCGTTGTTTTGGGCAGATTGTCGCTATATCTTGTATTAGTTGTATTTGTGGAACCATTGCTCCGTTTTGAACATGCCATATATGAAACTTGCTTAGAATTTCATCTAGTTTCATAATATCTTGCTGCATCCATGATTTTAAATGCTTGTGGGTGCCATTTGCATACATTTTGCATTCATGACATATTATCTTGTGTTGGTCATACCTTTTAGACCGTAGCTTCGTTTTAGATGATCCATATATGTAAATCGACTAGAATGATGTGTAGAATCACATGGTGCAATTGTTTTTCCATGTTTAAGAAATATAAAACATTTTTAGTTCAGATCTGGACCAATTTTGAAATTAACATATGGGGTCGTTTCGGAAATGCTATAAGCTGTTTCCAACCTCAATTAAAATGCCTTGATAGTGTAGCTTATTTACGCTTCACCTCTTGCCATGTTTAATAACATTTAACATTGTCGTGTACCTAAACAGGGGAGAACTAAGTAAACCAAATATGGAGTTTCGTCAGTATGCAACTCGTTGCATATTGAACTTCACTTAATGTATAGTACTTATTGTTGTGCTTGTCATGCCTTGCATATTTAAATGGTCGTGCATCATATTTGTTTGTGCATCATAGCATGAATATGTTGTGGTGTTTGTCGCGTGTTGATTGTTATTTCAGATTGTTTCTTCTCGGTAGAATTCTGAAACTGCTTCGGAGAGTGAGGATTCGTTCGACTACGTTGGCTCGTCTACGTCATGGATTTGTTCTTCTTCCAAGCGGGATCTCACGCAAGATGACCGTTTCCCTAGATACCACTACTATCATTGCTATGCTAGTTGTTTCGCTTCTAAACTTATGTCTTGTTACCTACCACCTGAATGTCAAGCCTCCAAACATTACCATGAAAAGCCTCTAACCACCTTCATATCCCAGCAAAGCTTTGTTTGGCTATGTTACCGCTTGCTCAACCCTTCGTATAGCGTTGCTAGTTGCAGATGCAAGTTGCTTCCATGTGAAAACATGTATTTCTTGATATATCATAATATTATTGTTATTTAATTTAATGCACATATATACTTGGTAAAAGGTGGAAGGCTTGGCCTTTTGGCTCGGTGTTTTGTTTCACCTTTGCCGCCCTAGTTACCTGTGTACCGTTGTTATGTTCCATATTGAGCGCTCCTAGCATGCTTGGGTTGTTATGGGGACCCCCTTGATTTTCATTTTGGGATTAAAATCTTCTGGAAAGGCCCAACATTGGTACTATTTTCTTAATAACAACTAATAAAAATTGCATAGGGCATTGATCACCCCGTGGATAATTAAGCAACCCCGGGGCCAGTGCTCCTCATGAGTTGTAACAGCCCAAGTGCATTCCCTTGCCACCTTTGTAATATTCCATGTGTGAACCTTCAATGAATGCCATCATGTGGTTTGAGTAATAATATTTTTTCTTCATGTCATTTGCATCATGACATCATATCCTCATTTCATAAGTTGCATCATGCCTTGTTTGAAGTGAGATCTTGAGTGTGAGTGTACGTGTGGGGTTTGTGTGCTTAGAAGTGAGCTTTGTACTGTGTGGATCCTATGCCAAATTCTTTTTCAACTTGCCTAAAACCCCCTTTTAATTCCAATGCTAGATATGTGTTTTTTACTTGCTCTAATCAAGTTAATAAAAATGTTCCATTGTTGTGAAATATTCTGTAGGTGATTTTAAAGTAACACTTGGCCATGTGTGGTTATTTTCCTTTTGTGACTTCTTAAACAGAACTTTGAAAGTATTATTTAAGTGGTTTAAATACTTGCTCTAAAAATGCCCAAACCATTTTTTATAAATAGGGCTCATTTTTGTGAGTGCAAAACTAATTTTAGTTCTCTCTAGGTCTTCCCCAATCCGCCCTCGTGTTAATTTTGTTTTATTGTTTAATTTAAAATAGAAACTCCTTTGTTTTCCTGAGTGAGAGAGAGTAACCCGAGCTTGGCCCACCCAGGACTTGCCTTCCCGCAGGGCCAACCAACTCCCAGCCCAACAATCCCCGTTTAGCAGGCCATCTCATTGGTTCACTCATGCCTTCTCCCACCTTGGTACAAACTCCATTCACCATAGCCACGTTGGCTTCTTGGCTGATTTGACGGTCGAGAGCAACCCCTGGCCCCCTATAAGCCTACCCGAGTGCTCTAGGGTTCCCTCCTTCCTCCATTTTCCCCTCCTCCTCCTGCCGTCGTCCCGGTGGCCTCTCATTGTCAAGTTGTCGCCATGGATAGAAGTTCCTCGAGCTCGGTCCATGATGGCTATGCCACCTCCTCAACCCGCCGACGCCGTGACTGGAGTCCTCTTGTCGTCCTGATGTCGTTGCCCTGGAAGGCCAAGCCCAAGACCGCCATACTCGTTGCCCCTGCTTCCTCTTCCTCAAGCTCGATCGTGGAGAGCGAGATACGCCGTCATGCCATCGACCTCCCGCTGCCCTTCGTCATTCTCTTCCATGCCCGAGCCCTAGGTGAGCCACACGTCTGCCCGTTCTTTCCCACGTCAGTAGCCAGGCGTAGCCGTGATGCCCTCGTCATGTTCGCCATGCCCGAGCCGAGCACAATCTTGAGCTCGAGCGCCTCGTAGCCGCGCACGTATCTGGTAGTTGACCCGAGGAATGGAGTTCCCTCGTATTCCACAACCCTCATCGGGCGGTCATATCTCCGATGATCATCGTGGTAGTCAGCGATGAGATCGTGTTGCCGCTGCCGAAGAGAGAAGAAAGGCAGGACCTTTTTGGGGTCAAAATGCGACGAGCCCCCCCCTCGTGTTAGTAGTCCCTCCTTGCCTAGTGGTTGTGCCTCCACTTTCTAATCGGGGAGACCCAGGTTCGATCCCCCACACGGGCAGATTAAACCACCTTTTCCCCTGCGTGTTAGGCTGTGACAATGGGCCCTCGGCCCACATCTCATCCCGAGGGGGCCCTCGTGTCTATGCCATTGGGTCCCCCTGTGTTGTATTTTATTTTATTCTTTTGTTGTTGTGTTTAATCTCTCTTTGATTATTTCCAATTTAGGAAATGTCTAAATCCAGACACGGCCAGATTTTCTTGTCATGTTGTCTTGATGATTCCCATGAACCCGTTGATCCTTTGTGGTTGGTCCAATGCCATGAATTTAGTGCTTGTTGCCCTCTGTCATATGGTGCCATCACCTTGCCAAATAGGTTTTGCATCTTAGTTATTATTCTTGTCAAATATGCTATGATGTTGTAAATTGTTGGGATTCCATTTGTGAAGTTTGACTAAGTATGTGAATTTGCTATTATTTACATGCCATGTTTAGGGGATGCTACCATGTATTGTGTGCAGTTTTAGCTCATGCTTAGTGGGAGTGATTTGTAGTAGTTGTTGCCCTCTATCACCCTATTAATTTTCATGCCATGAAATTCCCTATAGCATATGTAAATGTTGCTGTCAAATTGGCATCTTGTTAACTCAAAACATGTAAAACTCGAATTTCCACTAAGTCCCTAACAACTGCTTCAACATGCCATCTTGTGAGCTCAATTGCCATTGATCCTTTCTTCCATTGATTGTGCTATAGTTGTATGAGTTTTTGAGCATCCTGTATACTCCATGTCCATGCCTTGGTTGTGCTTTTAAACTTATTGTAGCTCTTGTTGTGTGTGTTGCAATATGGCAAGTTGCTATTTTGGACACATCGTGTGTTTGCTTGCTTTGTGACTTGTAGGAGCTATACCCAATGGTTTGCATGATCTTTGGGTCTATTATTGCTAGATTTTCATCTCCAATCTAGTGGCATCCTTGGAATACCAAGGAATAGCACATGGCCTTCTTCATCTTTGTTTTTGACTCTCTTACCGTTTGTGCCTTGTCGTGAGTGTATCATGAGTTCCGTTATTCTGTTTGCAACGTTCTACATATGCATTTGCATCATTTTTATGAGGAGCATTCATATTTTCCATGTCCATCCATGTTCAAATAACTAATCTTGAGGTTCTGTCCCGAATACTAAAGGACTTAATAATTGCTTGAGAAACATGACTAGCTTAGGGTTGCCATGTTATTTTCATCAACTTGATCATGCATCATCTTTGGTTGCGCATTGCACTTTGGTTGTATGTTTATTTGGTGATGTTTCTCTTTGGGTAGACCTGAGTGTCGAGCCTGAGTACGAGGATCCCGGAGAGAACGTCTACGAGGACCCAACTCTTTATCCCCTGAAGACCCAACACGCAAGATGACCGTGACCTTGATATCGTTTCTAATTTTTTTGTGCTTAGATGAATCGTTTCCTTCGCTATATATCGCTGCCTACCACCTGAATATCAAGCCTCCAAACACTGTCATGAAAAGCATGTAATCCCTCCACATCCTAGCAAACATTGGTTGGCTAAGTTAGCGCTTGCTCAACCATCTTATAGCATTGCTAGTTGTAGGTCAGGCTGATCCATGTATTAATATGCACATTTTGAATATAATCTTATTACTGCTATTTAATTTAATGCACCTATATAATTGGTAAAAGGCGGAATGCCTGGCCTTTTGCTGGGTGTTTTGTTCTGCTTTTGCCGCCCTAGTTTCGGTTGCGGGTGTTATGTTCATATTGAGCGCTCCTAGCACGCTTGGGGTTGTTATGGGGACCCCCTCGATAACTCGTTTTGGTTTAAAACTTGTCTGGCAAGACCCAACATTGCTTTTACATTTGCTAATCAACATAATAAAAAGCATAGGCAATAGCTACCCCGAGGATAATTAATCAACCCCCAGGCTAGTGCTCCTCATCATAGTTAGTCCAACCGAGAGCAGCTTATTAATGCTCCCTAGGGCAACTTAGTGTTTTCGCATGGTAACCATAGCTCATCCGTCGTGTCCTGAGAATGAGATACGCGGCTCTTATCGGGTTCGTCGACACGTTGGACGGTCTTGCTGGGCTTGTTTTTACCTTCTTGATGTATCTTGTGCATCCGGATTCCGAGGACACTTTGGACTATCTCAGGGTTAAGGTTTTCCACTAAGGAATCCGAGGAGATCACGGGTTTTCACTGGTCGAGGCTTCCTATGCAGCTTGTGGTAGTTTGTGATGGACTAGTTGGAGCACCCCTACAGGGTTAATATCTTTCGAAAAGCCATGTCCGCGGTTATGTGGGAACTTGGAAACTTTTTTAACATCCCGTTCTAGATAACTTGAAGTAAACTTAATTAAAATATGCCAACTGTTTGCGTAAGCATGACTATCTCTTTCACGAGCTCCTTCCTCGAGTAAGGACACGACGGAGTTATGGCTGACGTAAGTAGGTGTTCAGGATCACTTAGTCATAATTATGTAGCTCACGACCATCATGCGTAGACCACTCATTTTACATTATGTTCTCGTAAGTTAGCCACCATACATGCTTAGTGCTGCTGCAACCTAAACACTTAACCTTCAACACCCAATAAATTGATTAGTTCCTATATCATGGTCGCAAGATTGCTGAGTCCATTTAGTTCACGGGTTATTACAACACCACAGGTCCAGGTACCGCAGATCCAGAGGCGTTTGACGCTACGCAACTTCAGTGGGAGTTCGATGAAGGCAGTGGCCACATGTACGTCACGTATCCCGAAGATTAGAGGACCGTTGTCGTCTCCTGGGCTAGCGGGACAGAGTCATTGCATTTTATTGTTTCTCTTGTACGTAGTCGGACCTTGTCTTATGGATGATTTTAAATAATGTTGTGTGGTTTGTTGAAAGGATCAATATGGTTGAC
Organism: Hordeum vulgare subsp. vulgare; assembly: GCF_904849725.1. Taxonomy (NCBI): domain Eukaryota; kingdom Viridiplantae; phylum Streptophyta; class Magnoliopsida; order Poales; family Poaceae; genus Hordeum; species Hordeum vulgare. The sequence continues at coordinate 533,865,093 of NC_058520.1, read as the reverse complement.
TAGAGGGGGGTGAATAGGCAACTACCAATTTTAGCTTTTCTTATCACATTAGGGTTAGCAACAAAAGGTTCTCTAGATGAACAACTTGGTGAGCAACCTATATGATGCTAACAACGACAACAACTAGTGCAAGCAAGGAATATGACACAACAATAGCAAGCAAAAAGTAAAGGTAAGAGATAACCACAAGTGGAACCGACAGAGACGAGGATGTGTTACCAAAGTTCGTTCCCTTTGAAGGGAAGTACGTCTCCGTTGGAGCGATGTGGAGGCACAATGCTCCCCACGAAGCCACTAGGGCCACCGTATTCTCCTCACGCCCTCACACAATGCAAGATGTCGTGATTCCACTAGCGATGCCCTTGAAGGCGGCAACCGTACCTTTACAAGCAAGGTTGGGGCAATCTCCACACAAAGCTTGGAGGCTCCCAACAAGACCAGAGAGCTTCACCACAATGGAATGTGGCTCCGGGGTGACCTCAAACGTCTAGGGTGCTCAAACACCCAAGAGTAACAAGATCCGCAAGGGATTAGTGGGGGAATCAATTTTCTCTTGGTGGAAGTGTAGATCGGGGCCTTCTGAACCAATCGTAGAAAATCAACAAGTTTGATTGGCTAGGGAGAGCAATCGGGCGAAAATGAGCTTTGGAGCAACAATGGAGTTTACGAAGGGAAGAGGTAGTCTTCTTGGGGAAGAAGACCCCCTTTATATAGTGGGGGAAAGAATCCAACCGTTACCCCCACTTTCATCCCGAGCATAGCGGTACTACCGCTGCACGGTTTGGTACTACCGCACGCATGGTAGTGCCAGAGGGAGGAACTACTGCACGGGGCAACGAGCGGTAGAACCGCCAGAGTGGTACTACCAGACGCCCTTACGATACTACCGCACGGTAGTATCCAACTGCCAGAGGAGGTACACGCAAGTAAATAATTACTTCCATGTCTACCTCCGCTGAGGCTACGACTATGCAAAAATCCGGTACCGTAGTACCGAACATGGTTTTGCGGTACTACCACCTCAGGGTGGTAGTAAAAAACTATGTCCGCTCTTACTACCATAGGCGCTTGTAGTAGAAGCTGGTGACAGCAGCACTACCGCTCGCACCTGCGGTACTACCGCCCCCTTGAGCGGTACTACCCCTGGCCACTGAAAACAAGCGCCTTGCTGCTTTCACTTTGCAAAGACAAGGGGAAACGGACTGGAGCTCCATTGAAGCGAAGGAAGGTGGTGCAAAAGAACATATGTGTATGTGCTGATTCCACCCTAGCCTTTCTGAAGCGGACCCCCTCTTAATAGTACCACTTTACTACGACTCAAATCCACCGAAAAGAAACATAGAAAGCAATCGCCTTTGATAGACTCCGAGGGGCACTGAATCGTCTTGTGCCTAGACATGAATTATCTGAAATGCTCAATGCACATGATTAGTTTGCACAAGCATTGTCATCAATCACCAAAACCACTTAGGGAGAAATATGCCCTAACAATCTCCCCATTTTTGGTGGATTGATGACAATATAGGATTTGCACAAAAGGATATAAAAATAAGAATTGCAATAAAAAAATCTATAAAATATAGACAATCTCCCCCTAGATGTGTGCATAGTAGAGAAATGCTATGGACTGCAAAGCACACAACCTAGGAAGAGCACTCCCCCTAAATTTTATAGACGAGGCATTCCTTACAACAAACTGATTAACACTAAGCATGGAAGCAAGGCGTAACATGTGAGCATAACGATAAGGGCACATAATAAATAGACTCACAAGATACTAACATATTGGACAACAGTGAGACAATAATGATAGAAGAGTGATAGCATATGTCTCACGCCATATGATAGAATAAGTCTCCTGGTCTCAGACACAAGAAAAACAACCAAAGCAACGAAGAAGGTTCAACGAACAAGGAGACAAGGGAAATAAAAAAAAACTTGTAAATCTTACACTCTCTCCCCCTTTGGCATCGAGACACCAAAAAGGCAGAGAGGACACCTAAGATACATGTGGTATCTCCTACTGCAGAGATATCAACCACCGAACTCCTCATCAGACTCATCCCACCGAAAGTTCTTCTTCTCCATCCAAGTAGCTTCAGGAGTGATGTTCTTCTCAGACCCACTTGAGATGTTCTCGCGAAACTTCCTCAGAATTAGCTTGTCGCACTGACGACTCTCGTTCCGAGCAACATGGGTCAGATATTGCCCCTTAGCCTGCATGCAAAATAGAGTCTTCACCCTGTCCTTGAGCTTCTTGGCCCAAGGCGGCTCGGCAGAGGAAGGATCATACGTCTCATGACTGCCCTCATCCTCAGCCTCATCCTCATCGAAATCCATGTTGGCACCAGCACGCGTAGTGGTAGCATTATCCCACTTGTCCTTTTAATGCAGTCGATGTTGGGGAACGTTGCATGGGAATTTTTTTCCTACGCACACGAAGACCTATCATGGTGATGTCCATCTATGAGAGGAGATTTGGATCTACATACCCTTGTAGATCGCACAGTAGGAAGCGTTTAAGAAACGCGGTTGATGTAGTGGAACGTCTTCACGTCCCTCGATCAGCCCCACGAACCGTCCCACAAACCGTCTCGCGATCCATCCCACGATCCGTTCCGATCTAGTGCCGAACGGATGGCACCTCCGTGTTCAACACACGTACAACTCAACGATGATCTCGGCTTTCTTGATCCAACAAGCAAGACGGAGAAGTAGATGAGTTCTCCGGCAGTGTGACGACGCTCCAGTGGTGGTGACGATTGATACATCTCCATCGTATCTACTTTTCCAAACTGTTTTGCCCTTGTTTTGGACTATAATTTGCATGATTTGAACGGAACTAACCTGGACTGATGCTGTTTTCAGCAGAATTGCCTTGGTGTTATTTTTGTGCAGAAATCAAAGTTCTCCAAACGTCTTGAAAATTTATGGGGAGCAGTTTTGGAAAATATCAAAAATATCTACGCCAAGTTCCACCTCACGGGGTGGGCCAGTGGGCCACAAGCCCCTGCTCCGCCACCACCCCCCTGGTGGCGGCGGGCGGGCTTGTGGAGCCCACACGCACCTCCCGCCCCCAACTCCAGCTCTATAAGTTGTCTTTCGTCCCAGAAAAAATAAAAAGAGAAGTTTTCGTCGCGTTTTTGATACGGAGGCGCCGCCACCACCTGTTCTTCATCTGGAGGGCAGATCTGGAGTCCGACTTGGGCTCCGGAGAGGGGAAATCGTCGCCATCATCATCATCAACCTTCTTCCCTCTCCAATTCCATGAAGCTCTTCGTCGTTCGTGAGTAATCTATTCGTAGGGTCGCTGGGCGGTGATGAGTAGGATGAGATCTATCATGTAATCGAGTTAGTTTTGATGGGGATTGATCCCTAGTATCCACTATGTTCTGAGATTGATGTTGCTACTACTTTGTCATGCTTAATGCTTGTCACTAGGGCCCGAGTGCCATGATTTCAGATCTGAAATTATTATGTTGTCACCAATATATGTGTGTTTTAGATCCGATCTTGCAAGTTGTAGTTACCTACTATGTGTTACGATCCGGCAACCCCGGAGTGACAATAACCGGAACCACTCCCGGTGATGACCATAGTTTGAGGAGTTAATGTGTTCACCAAGTGCTAATGCGTTGGTCCGGTACTTTATTAAAAGGAGAACCTTAATATCCCGTAGTTTCGTTTTGGACCCCGCTGCCACGGGAGGGATGGACAATAGATGTCATGCAAGTTCTTTTCCCTAAGCACGTATGATGACACACGAATGCATGCCTACATCACATTGACGAACGGGAGCTATCCACTTATCTCTCCGTGTTATAGCTGTTGCATGATGAATATCATCCAAACAAATCACCGACCCATTGCCTACGAGTTTGTCCTACTGTTGCTATTGCTGTTACTTGTCTTGCTCTGTTGCTGCTGCCGCTACCACTGTTGCTATTACTGTCGCTTGCTACTGTTGCTACTTGCTACTGCTGTCACTACTGCTGTTCCTTGCCACTTCTATTGCTCGTTACACTGCTACTACCTGCTACACTGTTGATTCGCCAGACCGTTGACGGGAATTGACAACTTCCATCAACGCGGCAACGGAAGCGCCATTGATACAATCGTTAGGAATAGTCTACCGTCAAAAGATCGTTTCTGACACCGTTGTTATCATATCACTTTGCTGTTACTACTGTGCTTGCAGATACTAATCTTTCAGGTGTGGTTGAATCCGACAAATTCAGCTGCTAATACTTGAGAGTATACTCTCACCTCCTGACGGGCTTATCAACAAATAGGGTCGAATACTCTACCCTCGAAAACTGCTGCGAACCCACGCGCTGGTGGGCCATCAACAACATTCTTCCAGTTTCATTGCCGAGAGTGCTATCAGCATTCTTCTGGTGCCGTTGCAGGAGAAGGTTTGTTGTTATAAGAATTCGTCTAGTTAACGCCAGAGATTGCACGGATCAACATTTTTCTGGCGCCGTTGCCCGGGAGGTATTGCTATATTCTCTGAGTTACTTGGGATTTATATCTGCTGATCACTATGAAGAATTTGAAGGATCCGAAGACCAAAGTCTTGCCCTCAACTACGAGGGGAGGTAAGGAATTGCCATCTAGCTCTGCACTTGATTCACCTTCAGTTATGACTAAGTTTGCGACATCACCTCGTGCTAGAAACCTTGATATGTCGCCTGTGCTTGGTGATGCTTGTGATACTACTGCTAGAGATGCTATGCTTGATACTATGCCTGATACTGCTAGAGATGCTATGCTTGATACTGCTTTGCCTGATGATGCTAGAGATGCTATTTTGCCTGATGATGATATGCTTGATACTGCTAGAGACATTCCTTTGCCTGATGTTCCACTAGGAGTGTTCCTTGATGCTCATATTGTAGAGTTACTGCCAATGCTCGTGATGCTTCTGATACTGCCAATACTATTGAGATAGAACCTGCTTTTGCTCCTGTTAGATCTAGCTCTCCTAGATATGAATTTCCTGATATACCTGAGGGTTACGTTATGGAGGGAGAGATAGCTGAGGATTTTCTTGTGTGTAAGGATGCCTATGACGCTGAGAAATTACTTCTCAAGTGGAAGGAAAAATCTCGTGAAGCTAGGATGAAAAATGACCCGAAGTTTGCCACTTCGCCTATCTTTGTCACCGATAAGGATTATGAATTCTCTGTCGACCCTGAGATAATCTCTTTAGTCGAATCTGATCCTTTTCATGGTTATGAGTATGAGACGGTCATAGCCCATCTTGCCAAACTATCTGAAATAGCCAACCTTTTCACTAATGAGGAGAAGATCCGCCACTACTATATCCTTAAGCTGTTTCCTTTCTCTCTAAAGGATGATGCTAAAGCCTGGTTCACCTCTCTTGCTCCTGGATGTGTGCGTAGTCCCCAGGAGATGGTCTATTACTTCTGTGAGAAATATTTCCCTGCCCATAAGAAGCAAGCTGCCTTGCAGGAAATATACAACTTTGCTCAACTCCAAGAAGAGAGTCTTCCACAAGATTGGGGGAGGCTCGTCCAGCTACAGAATGCTTTGCCTGATCACCCTCTTAAGAAGAACAAGATACTTGATATTCTCTATAACGGACTTACCGATGCCTCTGGAGACTACCTAGATAGTTGTGCCGGTTGTGTTTTTAGGGAACGAACTGTATAACAAGCTGAGACCCTACTGAATAACCTCTTGATCAACGATAATGCTTGGACTATTCCCGAACCACCTCCTAAGCCAACTCCTAAGAAAAGAGGTATTCTATTCCTCAGTCCCGAAGATATGCAAGAAGCCAAGAAATCTATGCAAGAGAAAGGCATTAGATCTGAAGATGTCAAAAATCTACCACCTATCGAAGAGATCCATGGTCTCGATAACCCGATACAGGTAGTGGAAGTGAAATTCTCTGCGTAGGTTTGATGAGAGTGATATTCCTTTTGATAAACCTGCTAGCCTATGCTTTGATGAATTTGACAACTTTGTTGCAAAATGATTATGTTAGCAGACATTTGGAACAAATTACTCGTATGCTTAGCCATTTAAGTGCTTGTGTAGACAGAAATGTCAATGCTCTCAAGCTTCTGAGTAAACATGCCTCTATGATTACTACTCAGGTAGAACAAGTACTTAAAGCTCAGAATGACCTGCTCAATGAATTAAATGACAACTCTGTCAGAGTCATTACTAGAGGAGGCAAAATGACTCAGGAACCTTTGTATCCTGAAGGTCATCCTAAGAGAATTGATCAAGATTCTCAAGGAGTCAATGCTGATACACCTAGTCATCCTAAAGAGAAGAAGAAGGATGATAGAAACCTGCACGCCAGTTCACCAAATACTGTCACACTTGAAGAACCTAATGATATTTCTGCGTCTGATGCGGAAACACAATCAGGTGATGAACATAAATCTGGTGACAATATGGACAGTGATGTTCATAATAATGCTCAACCTAGTCATGATGAGGATGTGGAGATTGAACCTACGGTTGATCCTGATAATCCACAACCTAAGAAATACGACAAGAATGACTTCACTGCTAGGAAGCATGGTAAAGAAAGAGAGCCATGGGTTCAGAGACCTATGCCCTTTCCTCCTAAGCCATCCAAGAAAAAGGATGATGAGGATTTTGAGCGCTTCGTTGAGATGATAAGGCCCGTCTTTCTACAGATGCGGTTAACTGATATGCTCAAGATGTCTCCGTATGCCAAGTACATGAAAGATATTGTTACTAATAAATGGAAGATACCAGATCTTGAGATCTCCACCATGCTTGCCAATTACACTTTCAAAGGTGGAACTCCTAAGAAACTTGGTGATCCCGGAGTGCCCACTATACCTTGCTCCATTAAAGGAAACTACATAAGAACTGCCTTATGTGACCTTGGAGCCGGTGTTAGTGTTATGCCGCTTTCTCTTTATCGTAGACTTGAGTTGGATAAGTTGACACCCACTTAAATTTCTCTGCAAATGGCCGACAAATCAACTGCTTTCCCTATTGGCGTTTGCGAGGATGTGCCTGTTGTGGTTGCTAATACCACTATCTTAACAGACTTTGTTATCTTGGATATCCCCGAGGACGATGCCATGGCTATCATCCTCGGAAGACCCTTTTTAAACACTGCAGGGGCTGTTATAAATTGCAACAAAGGCAATGTCACTTTCCATGTCAACGGTAATGAGCACATAGTGCACTTTCCGAAGAAACGATATCCAGTACATTGCATCAATGCTATCGAAAAGACTTCATCGATTCTCATTGGGAGCTTTGAATGCCCTATTCCTCGTGTCAAGATGAAGTATGATTTGCTTGTTGGGGAGATACATATCCCCATTGAGGTGACTTAGTGGCTATTTAAAAATTCTCCGTTCTCTCTTGCGATTCGAGAAGGTTTTGTCATAAGGACTTGATCAATCCCATTGACGGATTTCTTTCGATGACCATGAAACGGATGAATCAGAGAGTCACATACCTCTATTTTGAGTCTTCATTTTCTTTTGCTTAGAAGAAAAATGATAGAATTAGTTTAGTTTTTCCTGTTTTAGCGTCCCGGAGAAAAATACCTCAAAAATAAAAGTTCTTCGATGGTCCTGAAAACTTAGCATGATTTTTTCTGGAATTTTTGAAAATTTCTGGGCCTCAGAGCTGGTCAGGGGGCCTGACCAGTGGGCCACAAGCCCCCCCACCGCCACCTACCCCCTGGTGGCGGGGTGCAAGCTTCTGGGGCCCACAGGCATCCCCTCCACTCATTCCAGCTCCCAGCCTCTTCTTCCTCCTCCAGAAAAAATTGTTTCGCAGCTCAAACCCGTGTTCTTGCTCATTTGGCTATGATTTTCGATCTCTTTGCTCAAAGCACCATTCTCCGAACCGTTTTGGGGAAATTACTCCTTGGTAAGCGACTCCTCCATTGGTCCAATTAGTTTTTGCTCTAGTGCTTTATCCTTCGCAAATTCTTGCTACCTTGGTGACCCTGTTCTTGAGCTATAAATTTTGATTTTAGCTGGTCCCAAGTAGTTTTAGCGCGTGATACAACCTCTAGGCACTAGTAGGAGTAGTTGCTACAAGTTGGGTTAATCCGTATTCACTTTTCTTTCAAAGTCTCTAAAAATTTCAGAGTTTTTCAGAGCTAGAGAAGGGAAAAGAAGAGGAGGTTCTTGAGAGGCTCTTCAAGCCGTAACCCCAAGGAGGATGAGAAGAACCACCCCAAGTACGCTGTCACGCCCAAGATGCGACCCTATCCTCAATTTGGCACGAAGGCCTCGTCAGGGATAGAAGCGCATCTCGTCGTGTCGCAAGAATGGATATCGTTACAAGTACATGTACTGAAAAGAAGATATATATATATATATATAGAATTGGCTTACACTCGCCACAAGCTACATCAGAGTCACATCAGTACATCACATAATCATCAAGAGTAAGTGCAGGGTCCGACTACGGACGAAAAACAAACGACAAAAGAAGAACGACGTCCATCCTTGCTATCCCAGGCTGCCGGCCTGGAACCCATCCTATATCGATGAAGAAGAAGAAGAAGAAGAAGCAACTCCAAATGAACAATCAACGTGCTCGCGTCAAGTAACCTTTACTGTACCTGCAACTGGTGTTGTAGTAATCTGTGAGCCACAGGGGACTCAACAATCTCATTTCCAAAGGTATCAAGACTAGCAAATCTTAATGGGTGAGGCATGGTTAAGTGGTGAGGTTGCAACAGCGGCTAAGCATATATTTCGTGGCTAACTTACGAGTACCAGAAATAAGAGGGGGAAGATCTATGCATAACGGACGTGAACTACTCATGATCAAATGAATGATCCCGAACACCTAGCACTACGTCAGACATAGCCCCACCATGTCCTCGATCGGAGAAGGAACTCACGAAAGAGACAATCACGGTTATGCACACAGTTGGCATATTTGAATTAAGCAAGTTATCTAGAACCAGTGTTAAACAAAGCTTCCACGTTGCCACATAACCGCGGGCACGGCTTTCCGAAAAGATTTAACCCTGCAGGGGTGCTCCAACTAGTCCATCACAAATTACCACAAGCCGCATAGAAATCCTCAATCACGAAGCTCGTGATCTCGTCGGATTCCCTAGTGGAAAACCTCAACTCTGAGATTACCCAAAGCATCATCGGAATCCTGATGCACAAGATATTTCGTCAAAGGTAAAACTAATCCAGCAAGGCCGCCCGACGTGTCGACGATCCCGATAGGAGCCGCGTATCTCGTTCTCAGGACCCGACGGATGAGCTAGACGTCGGGATTGCTAAACCTCTGGGTGACCAGAGGGGCGCCGAACATCGCTCAGGTGGGACCAACAGTCATGAGGAGCACTAGCCCGGGGGTTGATTAAATTATCCTCGGGGTCCGGAAAGTCCCTATGCAATTTTATTAGGTGATTAGGCAAATGTAGTACCAAAGTTGGGCCTTGCCAGGCCAGCTTTAATCTAAAACGAATTATCAAAGGGGTCCCCATAACAACCCCGATCGTGTTAACACCGGTAGCCAAAACTAAGGGGGCAAAGGTGGAACAAAACACCAGGCTAGAAAGGCCGAGCCTTCCACCTTTTACCAAGTATATAGGTGCATTAAATTAAATAGCATTTAAAAATGGTGATATAACAAGGAACCCATGTTTTTACATGGAAGCAATGCACCTGCAACTAGCAACGCTAACACAGGGTTAAGCAAGCGGTATCATAGCCAATCAGTGGTTTGCTAGGTTGAACAGGTTGAATGTCTCATGGCATTGTTGAGAGGCTGATATTTAACATGTGGTAGGCAACGATACATAATCGATAGAAGCGATAAAACTAGCATGGCAATGATAGTAATGGTATCTGGGGAAATGGTCATCTTGCCTGAGATCCCGCTTGGAAGAAGAATGCCTCCGTGAAGCAGACGAACCGACGTAGTCGAACGGGTCCTCACATCCGACGCGCTTGCGGAGCTCTATCAAGACGGGGGAAACCGGAACAAGCATCAACACACGATGCACAACACATATGATGCATGAGCAGCTGGATACATGCAAGTCACGGCATGACAATTCACACAATCAAACACTACACGTTAAGTGGAGTTCAATATGCAACGAGTTGCATATTGACGAAACTCCACGTTTAATTATTTAGTTCTATCCCGATTAGATACACGGCAATATTCAATGTGGTTAAACATGGCAAGAGGTGAAGCATAATTAAACTACCTATCTAGGCATTTTAAATGAGGTCGGAAATGACATATAGCACCTCTGAAACGACCTCACATGTTAATTTACAATTCTGTCCAGATCTGAACTAACACATATAATTAGTTGTTAAACAGCAAAACAAATAGGTTCAGGTGATTCTACGCGTCATTTCAAGCAATCTACACATAGAGAACATCTCCAACGGAGCTACGGATCAAAAGATACAAGCACCGCAAGATATGATGGCATGAATGCAATATGTGTGCAACGACAGTCACGGGCACTTAAAAACATAAAACCAGCAAGGGAAAATGAAACTACACGAGGTTCTAAGCAAGTTTCATGTAGGACACGATCAAATCGGAGCTACGGATCAAAAGATACGAGCAAAACAAGAAATCACTACAATCTGCCAAAATCAGCCACATAGCATTTCCTACACCCCACAACTACGAGCTACTCAACTCCAATATACTCAACCAAGGCATGTCACTAAAGAGGGCAAGAAGCACTACCACAAACAACTAACAACAACTAGCATGGCATCAAGGATCACTAGGGAAAGAAGTCACAAAATGGCATCCCACACACTATTTCAGACTTAGTGAAAATTACACCTCATGATAGTGCAGCTTTCGATCTGAAGCTATATTGACAGCAGCAAAACCATAGGCTACAGGACTCCAAATGGCATGAAAATTCACAGCAAGCTAGAGAAACACAAGGTTTACAACTAACTCCATTGGACCAACCTCAAAAGAGCTACAGATCACAAGATACAAGCAAGACAAGACAACAACAAAATATAACAGATTCCAGACTTCGAAATATTTCAGCTCCCCCAAATCAGCACTATTTCTAGCAACTTGAGAGCAAGCAAACCACACCTAAACATGCATTTCTATTGCAACCAAAAATACCAGGGGCTAGACTAAACATCAAAGATCAACTCTCTAGTTGACAACTCCGTCAAACGAAGCACAGAATAAATCCTACGAATTAAACAAAAGAGCATCACGGCAAAATATCGCGCGAACTAACTTGCTCAAAGCTAAAACTAACTGCACAGATAAATCCCATGGATTTTTTCTACCTCGAAAACATATAAAATATGTGGGGTTGCGCAACAAAAATAATGCCACACGTAAATGTGAGATAATAACCTATACACGGAAAATAAACTACCGGCAAATCCCTACACGCAAAAATACAAATGACTGCACTAAAATACATGGCAAATGGGGTTCCTAAAATGTGAACATTTCTACCACGACATTCGGACAACCCGGACACGCACGAGAAAATAACACGGGACCAAGACAATATAAACAGCACGCATATCTAGGCATTCGGCACGCAAAACTACATCAAACAAATATGGAAGTTGCAAAAACGGATTCTACACGAAAAACTACACCAAAATCATATGCTACATGTCGCGATCCGATTTACGGATTGAAAACTACGGGCGTTTTATTATCGTCATATTTCTGGAATTTAACTAATTCCGAAAAACAACCTAAATATCTAATGGGCCGGACAGGTGGGCGCAAGATAGTAAATCTTGCCATGGGCACAACATAGGGGGGCCATGGAATCTTACCTTCGGCCTTGGGCCGGCTGGAGGTGGGCCTCGCGGTGGCCTCGAGGTGGCCTTGCTCGGTGCCAGCTCGGCCGGGGCGAGGAGGCCAGCCTCGGCCTGGGCGGTGAGGCGGCCCACGTGGCCCCAAGCGGCACGGCAAGCGAGGCTAGCCGTTCCCGTTGTTCTGCTCGTGCTCGAGCACGACAGGGGCGGCGACCCATGAGTACGGCGAGGGGGGGCTTCAGGCCGGCGTCTCCGGTGGCCGGCGCGGGACGCAAGGGAGCCTGGATCCGGCAGGATTCGGCCCGGATGCGACGGCGGCAAGAGAGACCCGGCGAGGGCTTGGCGCGGGGCGGTGCTGCAGCCCATGGCGGCGGCATAACAGGGAGGCGGTGGTGGCGCAACGGGGAGACTGCGGCGCGAAGCACGGGGCAGGGGAAGGCCGGCGGCGGCCGGCAGGTGCCTCGCCGGCGAGGGGCTCCGGCTGCCGCGGGGGTTGGCCTCCTCGGGCAGGATCCATGGGGAAGCTTCGGGGTACTGGCCGCGGCTTTGGAGAGGCGCTGGAGGCGCTCGCGAGCGGCGGCGGCGGATGGGCATGCCCGGGCCCGATCTGGGCTCGGCGGGCCCGGCGGCTGCGCAGAGGAGGGAGGGAGGAGAGAGAGTGGGTGGATTAGGGTTTCGGGGGTGCGGATTTCGGGGCAGAGGGGGGTTGGCTGCCTAAAATTAAGGAGGAGGTCTATTTATAACAAATGGGGGGGCTAGGTTTAGCGGTTTTCCGTCCCGAATTCAACCGCGTGGTCGAATTAGACTAATTCCGAACGCGTGACGGACGAGTGGCTGTGTAGAGTATGAATCTGGAGACGAGAGGGAAAGCGGGCGGCACAGCAACGATTTTTAAAACACCGACAAACGTCCGACGGTAGACCGAATACGGTGCCGCTACGGTCGACCGTTCGGGTACCAGACGAACCCCGATCACGACGAAATTCGACATGCGGCCTAGCTATAGCTAGTCACGACCGCATGCCAAGTTTCACCCCGTTCAGAGAAAGGTTTCAACACACTTTTAAAAACAAGATTCGAGCGATGCCGCGGGGGCGTGCAACTGCGGTCGGGCTCAGAACGGACAACGACGAGAACCGGCAACTAACAACAGATGCAAGTTTTGAAAACTGGCGGCAACGGAGATGCCGATGCAATGTTGATGATGCGCATGATGCGATGATGATGCGACAAAAGAAAATAGACACACGAAGAAAACGGAATAAAGGGGGAATCTACTGGAACGTCGGCATCGGGCTGTCACATACGTAGTCCCTCGAGTCACAGAAGTTCGAGCGTGCGAGTGGCCAAGTGATGAATTTTTGCGTGCTGTCGGACTTTATGAAGACTTTTATTACTTGGTGGAGAACGCAGGTCTTACTGCGTTCGTTGAAGATAAGTGCCCACAATATCTCCTCCTCACCAATATTTTCGTTCAAAGCTTCAACTTTTATCAGAGGAAGAATCCTCCCATGGTTGAGTTCATGATATACGATGTTCCCTAGTGCATGACGCTGTAGGACTTTTGCAATGTATGCAAATTACCTTATATTGGGGATATACGTGACCCTCGTCCACGGGACTTGGAGGATTTCATTGGTTCCATTGCTGTTGGAGAGGAGAGAGGAGTGTCTCGCGCTAGAATTGCTAGCATACATTTTCCTGTGCTTCGGTACTTCTCACTATTTGTGGGAAAATGTTTGATTGGCCGTGGGGAGGCTAGATCACTTAGTTCTCCAGACCTTGCGGTTTTGCGCAAAGGCCTTTATAACGATAAGACTTATAGCTTGGGCGCTATAGTAGCTCAACGGTTGAACCTGAACCGTTCTAAAGGTGTTGTCTATGGAGATATCTATGCTACCCGTCTTGCCAGACACTCTGAGATACCCATTAGACTAGGAGAGGAAGGAGAGATGCTTATCCCTGAGAGATATCTGGATTATGACAGCATGGTTGACCATGATTTTCTGGATAGAGATGCAAGTATACGGATGATTTATAACCTGGTGTTTAGTCAGGGTACTCGAGAGACTATTACTTTGCGTGCTCCTTCTTTGTTTGATCTTCATGCAAGCAGGTACGCTATTATTCCCGCGGACATCTACGCATATTGGGGCTTGGCCCAACCACAGGCACCCGTGCCCGAGCCGCCGGTCGAGTACCACACGCCAGTTTATCAGTGGGAGCCGGAGGAGCTCGCACAGCAGTGGCATCCACAGTTTGCTCCGGAGTATCCTGGAGCTGGTTATTTCCCACCATGGGAGTAGACCAAGCTAGGCCAAAAGCCTAAGCTTGGGGGAGTACGTGTTCTCACCGACTTTACATTCATGCTTATGCTTTCACTCTGTTAGCCGATGTTTACACTTTGCCACTGTATTATCCATGCTATTTTCTTTTCGTTTTCTTATTTTCTTGTTTTGTGTCCTTTTGAGAAAACCCAAAAAGATTTTTCTTTCTTCTTTTGCTTGTTGGGAGCTTTCCCGTGTAAATAGCTTTCTTTTTCTTTGTGTCAAGGTAGAAGATATTGGTTTCAATGTTTAGAGGTTCTTACATGCTTACGTGTTAAGCTTTCAAAGAGCCATATTATTTTGTCTTCTCCTTTGTGTTTGCCTGCAGATTCAGCTTAGTCCAATGCGCTTATTATTGTTCCCATCGTTCGATCGTGCAAATGAAAGGCAACAATGATGGTATATGATGAAGTGACTGAGACTGAAAAGCTGGTATGAACTCTATCTATTTTGTTTTTGTAAATATGACTAGCTTGTCGACCCAGATTTAGCTTTGTTGTGAGAGAACCATGTTTGTAATGACAACTTAGAGATCATAGTTTCTGATGCCATGCTTATTTAGCTGAGAGCTTATAATGGTTTGTCTTGATTGCCAACATAGATTTTGAGATGACTATGATGTAGTATGATAGGATGGTATTCTCCTTTGAATGTTTCAAGTGGCTTGACTTGGCGCATGTTCATGCATGTAGTTGAAACAAAATCAACATAGCCTCTATGATGTTCGTGTTCATGGTGATTTATATCCTGTTCATGCTTGCATTCAATGTTAGTCAAACTCATTGCATCTTGATGACTGTTGTCGCTTCCCAGTCTTTTGCTAGCCTTCACTTGTACTAAGCGAGAATGCTGCTTGTGCATCCACTTCCATTAACCCAAAAGTTTTTCCATGAGAGTCCACCATACCTACCTATTTGCGGTATCTGCCTGCCGTTCCAAGTAAATTTGCATGTGCCATTCTCTAAACCTTCTAGAAATAATCTGTTTTGCATGCCCGAACCGCTCATGTGGTGACAGAGGGCTATTGATATCTTCCATGCTAGGAGTGTTATCCTCGACATGTGTTTATTCACATTCATTCATGAGAAAGGGGCCGGTATTTGGGTTACCCAGTTCCACGCTTAAATCGAAAACATAACTGTAAAACAAGACTCCCCCGGATTGATGTTAGTATGGACGGTACCCGAGGATTCGGCTAGCCGTGGAGTGTGATTGATTGGTGGTGGGGGGGTTAAAACTTTACTTTTCTATTTGGGAACCGCCTATAGCATGAGTAGCATGGAAGATATTGAGAACTCTTGGTCATTGCATTGACAATGAAAACATGCCACCCAAAATTATTATCTCTGTTTTCAAAGCTTGAGCTCTCGCACCTCTGTAAATCAATGCTTCCCTCTGCGAAGGGCTTGTCTATTTATTTTCCTGTCGAGTCATCCTCCTCTTATATAAGCACCAATAGAGAGCACCTCTGTCATTTTTATTGATATTGATATTGAGTATGACTATGACTGGATCTTCGTTGCTATGAATTACAATGTTTAGTCAGCCCTTGATCTTTGAAAGTGCTCTGCATTTATGTTTTGCGGTCTCAGAAAGAGCTAGCGAGATACCACCTATTCATATTGCTTCATGCTTGTTTTGATTGAAGTGTTGGTATTTGAAACTCATTATTATTTGCTCGTTAGCTGATTATGCCATTGATATTAGTTTACCGTGAGACCTTTGTGTCATTTGCTTATGTGGTTAACTTGTGATCTTCCTGAAATTCTGGTTATGAGTTAGACATAGTTGCAACAACAAGATCAAACAGAGTTTGTCAAAGTTTTTCTTTCTCTCTCAGTTTGTCAACTGAGTTGCTTGAGGACAAGCAAGGTTTTAAGCTTGGGGGAGTTGATACGCCTCCATCGTATCTACTTTTCCAAACTCTTTTGCCCTTGTTTTGGACTATAATTTGCATGATTTGAATGGAACTAACCTGGACTGACGCTGTTTTCACGAGAATTGCCTTGGTGTTATTTTTGTGCAGAAATCAAAGTTCTCCAAACGTCCTGAAAATTTACGGGGAGCAGTTTTGGAAAATATCAAAAATATCTGCGCCAAGTTCCACCTCAGGGGGTGGGCCAGTGGGCCACAAGCCCCTGCTCCGCCACCACCCCCCTGGTGGCGGTGGGCAGGCTTGTGGGCCCCACAGGCACCTGCCGCCCCCAACTCCAGCTCTATAAGTTTTCTTTCATCCCAGAAAAAATAAAAAGAGAAGTTTTCGTCGCGTTTTCGAGGCGTAGCCACCACCTGTTCTTCATCTGGAGGGCAGATCTGGAGTCCGTCTTGGGCTCCGGAGAGGGGAAATCGTCGCCATCGTTATCATCAACCTTCTTCCCTCTTCAATTCCATGAAGCTCTTCGTCGTTTGTGAATAATCTATTCGTAGGCTCGCTGGGCGGTGATGTGTAGGATGAGATCTATCATGTAATTGAGTTAGTTTTGATGGGGATTGATCCCTAGTATCCACTATGTTCTCAGATTGATGTTGCTACTACTTTGCCATGCTTAATGCTTGTCACTAGGGCCCGAGTGCCATGATTTCAGATCTGAAATTATTATGTTGTCACCAATATATGTGTGTTTTAGATCCGATCTTGCAAGTTGTAGTTACCTACTATGTGTTATGATCCGGCAACCCCGGTTTGACAATAACCGGAACCACTCCCGGTGATGACCATAGTTTGAGGAGTTCATGTGTTCACCAAGTGCTAATGCATTGGTCCGGTTCTTTATTAAAAGGAGAACCTTAATATCCTGTAGTTTCCTTTTGGACCCCGTTGCCACGGGAGGGATGGACAATAGATGTCATGCAAGTTCTTTTCCCTAAGCATGTATGACGACACACAGAATGCATGCCTACATCACATTGACGAACGGGAGCTAGCCACTTATCTCTCCGTGTTATAGCTGTTGCATGATGAATATCATCCAAACAAATCACCGACCCATTGCCTACGAGTTTGTCCTACTGTTGCTACTGCTGTTACTTGTCTTGCTCTGCTGCTGCTGCTACCACTGTTGCTATTACTGTCGCTTGCTACTGTTGCTACTTGCTACTGTTGTCACTACTGCTGTTCCTTGCCACTTCTATTGCTCATTACACTGCTACTACCTGCTACACTGTTGATTCGCCAGACCGTTGACATGAATTGACAACTTCCGTCAACGCGGCAACGGAAGCACCATTGATACAATCGTTAGGAATAGTCTGCCGTCAACAGATCGTTTCTGACACCGTTGTTATCATATCACTTTGATGTTACTACTGTGCTTGCAGATACTAATCTTTCAGGTGTGGTTGAATCCGAAAAATTCAGCTGCTAATACTTGAGAGTATACTCTCACCTCCTGACGGGCTTATCAACAAATTGGATCGAATAGTCTACCCTCGAAAACTGCTGCGAACCCACGCGCTGGTGGGCCATCAACAACATTCTTCTAGTTTCATTGCCGGGGAGTGCTATCAACATTCTTCTGGTGCCGTTGCAGGAGAAGGTTTGTTGTTATAAGCATTCGTCTAGTTAACCCCAGAGATTGCACGGATCAACGATCTACTCCTGCAGGGCTCCGCCCGAGCTCCGCAGAAATACGATCTAGAGGAAGAACTATGGTGTCTAGATCTGATTTGCACGTGGGAAAAGTTGTCACAAATCAGCCCTAAATCACCACTATATATAGGAGGGAGGGGGAGGAGGCTTGCCTTGAGGGCCAAGCCCTCAAGGATGCGCCAACCAAGGGAGAGGAGGAGTCCTACTCCAATCCTATTCCAATTAGGATTGGAAAGTGGAGTCCTTCTCTTCCTTCCCACCTCTCTTTTTCTTTCTTTTTCTTTGGTTTTCTTTCCTTGACGCCAAGGCCCTCTTGGGCTGTCCCACCAGCCCACTAAGGGCTGGTGCGCCACCCCTAGGGCCATTGGGCTTCCCCCGGGTGGGTAGCCCCCCTCCCGGTGAACTTCCGGAACCCATTCGTCACTCCCGGTACATTCCCGGTAATGCCCGAAAACCTTTCGGTAACCAAATGAAGCCATCCTATATATCAATCTTCGTCTCTGGACCATTCCGGAAACCCTCGTGACGTCCATGATCTCATCCGGGACTCCAAACAACATTCGGTAACCACACATACAACTCAACTATACTAAAACATCATTGAACCTTAAGTGTGCAGACCCTACAGGTTCGAGAACTATGTAGACATGCCCGAGGCACTCCTCGGTCAATATCTAATAGCGGGACCTGGATGCCCATATTTGATCCTACATATTCTCCGAAGATCTTATCGGTTGAACCTCAGTGTCAAGGATTCATATAATCCCGTATGTCATTCCCTTTGTCCTTCGATATGTTACTTGCCCGAGATTTGATTGTCGGTATCCGCATACCTATTTCAATCTCGTTACCGGCAAGTCTGTTTACTCGTTCCGTAATACAAGATCCCGTGACTTACACTTAGTCACATTGCTTGCAAGGCTTGTGTGTGATGTTGTATTACCGAGTGGGCCCCGAGATACCTCTCCATCACACGGAGTGACAAATCCCAGTCTTGATCCATACTAACTCAATGGACACCTTCGGAGATACTTGTAGAACACCTTTATAGTCACCCAGTTACGTTGTGACATTTGATGCACACAAGGTATTCCTCCGGTGCCAGTGAGTTATATGATCTCATGGTCATAGGAATAAATACTTGACACGCAGAAAACAATAGCAATAAAATGACACGATCAATATGCTACGTATATAATTTGGGTCTTGTCCATCACATGATTCTCCTAATGATGTGATCCCGTTATCAAGTGACAACACTTGCCTATGGCCAGGAAACCTTGACCATCTTTGATCAACGAAATCTGAACTAGAGGCCCACTAGGGACAGTGTGTTGTCTATGTATCCACACATGCATTTGAGTTTCCAATCAATACAATTCTAGCATGGATAATAAACGATTATTATGAACAAGGAAATATAATAATAACTAATTTATTATTGCCTCTAGGGCATATTTCCAACAGTATCCCACTTGCACTAGAGTCAATAATCTAGTTCACATCACCATGTGATTTTAACGAATCCAACACCCATATAGTTCTGGGGTCTGATCACGTCTTGCTCGTGAGAGAGGTTTTAGTCAACGGTTCTGAATCTTTCAGATCCGTGTGTGCTTTACAAACCTTGATGTCATCTTATAGATGTTGCTACTACGTGCTATTCGAAAATACTCCAAATTTCTACTCTACTATACGAATCCGTTTTACTAATCATAGTTATTCAGATTAGTGTCAAAGCTTGCATCAACGTAACCCTTTACGACGAACTCTTTAACCACCTCCATAATCGAGAAAAGTTCCTTAGTCCATTAGTTACTAAGGATAACTTTGACCGTTGTTCAGTGATTCAATCCTGGATCACTCTCTGTACCTCTTAACAAACTTGTGGCAAGGCACACATCAGGTGTGGTACAAGATACATCCATTTTGCATCATGCTTTCATGTTGATATTTATTGCTTTTGGGGCTGTTATATTACTTGTGGTACCATATTTATGCCTTTTCTCTCTTATTTTGCAAGGTTTATTTGAAGAGGGAGAATTCAGGCAGCTGGAATTCTGGACTGGAAAAGGAGCAAATCCTAGTCCACTATTCTGCACATCTCCAAATGCCGTGAAAAGTTACGTGGATTTTTTTGGGATTATATAAAAAATACTGGGCGAAAGAACTACCGGAGGGGGGCTGCCAGGGCGCCACAAGCCCTGACACCGCCACCCCCTGGTGGCGGAGTGGGGGCTTGTGGGCTCCCTGACGGCCCACTAGCCCCCTCTTTTGCTATATGAAGCGTCTTGGTCCAGAAAAAATAAGAAGGGATCTTTTTCGTGGTTTCGCCGCCGCCACGAGGCAGAACTTGAGCAGATCCAATCTAGGGCTCCGGCAGGACGATCCTGCCGGGGAAACTTCCCTCCCGGAGGGGGAAATTGTCTCCCTCGTCATCACCAAGACTCCTCTCGTCGGAGTGGAGGTATCTTCATCAACATCTTCATCAGCACCATCTCTTCTCCAATCCCTAGTTCATCTCTTGTAACCAATCTTCGTCTCACGACTCCGATTGGTACTTGTAAGGTTACTAGTATTGTTGATTACTCTTTGTAGTTGATGCTAGTTGGATTACTTGGTGGAAGAGTTTATGTTCAGATACTTGATGCTATTCATTACACCTCTGATCATGATTATGATTATGCTTTGTGAGTAGTTACTTTTGTTCCTGAGGACATGGGATAAGTCATGTTAATAATAGTCATGTGAATTTGATATTCGTTCGGTATTTTGATATGTTGTATGTTGTCTTTTCCTCTAGTGGTGTTATGTGAACGTCGACTACATAACGCTTCACCATATTTGGGCCTAGAAGAAGGCATTGGGAAGTAGTAAGTAGATGATGGGTTGCTGGAGTGACAGAAGCTTAAACCCCAGTCTATGCGTTGCTTCGTGAGGGGCTGATTTGGATCCACTAGTTTAATGCTATGGTTAGACTTTGTCTTAATTCTTCTTTTGTAGTTGCGGATGCTTGCGAGAGAGGTTAATCATAAGTGGGATGCTTGTCCAAGTAAGGGCAGTACCCAAGCGCCGGTCCACCCACATATCAAACTATCAAAGTAACGAACGCGAATCATATAAACATGATGAAACTAGCATGACAGAAATTCCCGTGTGTCCTCGGGAGCGTTTTTCCTCCTATAAGACTTTGGTCAGGCTTGTCCCTTGCTACAAAAGGGATTGGGCCACTTGATGCACCATTGCTACTTCTTGTTACTTGTTACTCTTTGCTTGCTACGTTTCACCTCGCTACACAATCACTTGTTACCGCTACTTTCAGTGCTTGCAGTTATTACCTTGCTGAAATCCGTTTATTAGAGCCTTCTGCTCCTCGTTGGGTTTGACACTCTTACATATCGAAAGGACTACGATTTATCCCCTATACTTGTGGGTCATCAAGACTCTTTTTTGGCGCCATTGCCGGGGAGTGAAGCGCCTTTGGTAAGTGGAAATTGGTAAGGAAACATTTATATACTGTGCTGAAATTATTGTCACTTGTCACTATGGAAATTGTTCCTTTGATGATTTTGTTCAGGGTATCTTCACCATGAACGAAAGCACGAGGTGTTGCTCCTCAACCTGAGGTACCTACTTAAAATATCTTTTATGAAATTCCTTCGGGTATGATTGAGAAACTGCTGGCTAATCCTTTCACACGAGATGGATCTTCACATCCAGACTTGCATCTGATCTATGTAGATGAAGTTTGTGGTTTATTTAAGCTTGCAGGTTTGCCCGAGGATGAGGTAAAGAAGAAAGTCTTTCCTTTATATTTGAAGGATAAGACGTTGACATGGTATAGGCTATCTGATGATACTTGATCATGGGGCTACAATCGGTTGAAATTGGAATTTCATCAAAAGTTCTATCCTATGCATTTAGTACATCATGATCGGAACTTTATTTATAACTTTTGGCCTCGTGACAGGGAAAGCATAGCTCAAGCTTGGGGGAGGCTTAAATCAATGCTATATTCATGCCCCAATCATGAGCTCTCGAGAGAAATCATCACTCAAAACTTTTATGCTCGGCTTTCTCATGAAGATTGTACCATGCTTGACACTTCTTGTACCGGTTCTTTTATGAAGAAGGATATTGATCACAAGTGGAATTTATTGGAGAGAATCAAACGCAACTCTGAAGATTGGGAGCTGGAGGAAGGTAAAGAGTCAGGTATGAATTTCCAGTTTGATTACGTTAAATATTTTGTTGAGACAAACACTTCTAGAGATTTTAGCGCTAAGTATGGACTTGACTCTGAGATAATAGATTCTCCATGTGAATCTTTTGCTGCTCATGTTGATCTTCCCAAAGAGAAGTGGTTTAAGTATCATCCTCCTGTAGAAAGCAACATAGCAAAAACCAATCTAGTTGAGGAGAAAGTCATTGCTTTTAGTGATCCTGTTGTTTCTTGTGCTTACACTCAGAAACCACCATACCCTGCTGGGATAAAGGATTATTCTAAAGCTCCAACTATGATACGTAGGGTTACATTAGACCACTTGCACCCCCTGAAGAGATTAGAGTTGAACCTAGTGTTGCTATTATCAAAGATCTCTTAGCCGAAGACATAGATGGGCATGTTATAAAATTATGTGAGGACTCCGCTAGAATTGCTAAACCTCACGCGAAAGACAAACACGGACCTGTAGTTGGGCTGCCCGTTGTTTCTGTTAAGATAGGAGATCACTGTTAGCATGGTTTATGTGATATGGGAGCTAGTGTTAATGCAATACCCCGTTCTCTATATGATGAAATCAAAGATGAGATTGCACCTGCTGAGTTAGAACCCATTGATGTCACTATTACGCTAGATAATAGATACACTATCTGCCCTCTGGGAATTGTGAGAGACGTAGAAGTCCTGTGTGGTAAGATGAAGTATCCTACTGATTTCCTCGTCTTTGGTACTGCACAAGATAGCTTTTGTCCCATCATAGTCGGTAGACCCTTTCTCAACACTGTCAATGCTCACAATGATTGCATTAAGCGGACTGTCACAGTAAGTTTCGAGGGTGTGTCTCATGAATTTAACTTCGCCAAGTTTGGAAGACAAACCCATGAAAGAGAGTCGTCTGGTAGAGATGAAATTACTGCTCTTGCCTCTATTTATGTACCTCCTACGGATCCTTTAGACCAATATCTTCTTGAGCATGAAAATGATATGCATATGGAGGAGAGAGATGAGATTGATAAAATTGTCTTAGAACAATATCCTATTCTCAAGAATAATGTGCCTATTGAACTGCTTGGGGATCCTCCCCCACCAAAGGGTGATCCTGTGTTCGAGCTTAAACAGTTGCCTGATACTCTTAAGTATGCCTATCTTGATGAGAAGGAGATATATCATGTCATAATTAGTGCTCTCCTCTCGGAGCACGAAGAGAAGAAGTTACTAAGGACTCTGAGGAAGCACCGCGCTGCTATTGGATATACTCTTGATGATCTTAGGGGTATTAGTCCTACTCTATGTCAGCACAAGATTTAAACCGATCCTGACTTTAAACCAGTTGTTGATCATCAAAGGAGATTAAATCCTAAGATGAAAGAGATCGTTAGAAAAGAAATATTAAAGCTTCTGGAAGCAGGAATCATTTATCCTGTTGCTCATAGTGATTGGGTAAGTCCAGTACATTGTGTACCTAAGAAGGGAGGTATCACCGTCGTCCCTAATGATAAGGATGAACTAATCCCACAAAGGATTATTACCGGCTATAGGATGGTGATAGACTTCCGGAAACTGAACAAGGCAACCAGGAAAGATCATTATCCTTTGTCGTTTATCGACCAAATGCTAGAAAGGCTATCAAAACACACACACTTCTGTTTTCTAGACGGTTATTCAGGTTTCTCGCAAATACCTGTTGCACAATCTGATCAAGAGAAAACCACTTTCACCTGCCCTTTCGGTACCTTTGCCTATAGACGTATGCCTTTTGGCTTATGCAATGCACTGCCACCTTTCAAAGATGTATGATGGCTATATTCTCTGACTTTTGTGAAAAGATTGTCGAGGTTTTCATGGATGACTTCTCCGTTTACGGGTCTTCCTTTGATGATTGCCTCAGCAACCTTGATCGAGTCTTACAGAGATGCGAAGAAACCAACCTCATCTTGAATTGGGAGAAGTGCCACTTTATGGTTAATGAAGGTATCGTCTTAGGACACAAAATATCTGAAAGAGGCATTGAAGTTGATAAGGCTAAGGTTGATGCAATTGAGAAAATGCCTTGCCCCACAGATATTAGAGGTATACGAAGTTTCCTAGGTCATGCTGGTTTCTATAGAAGGTTCATTAAAGACTTCTCTAAGATTTCTAGGCCTCTTACCAACCTCTTGCAAAAGGATGTTCCTTTTGTTTTTGATGAGGATTGTGAGGAAGCCTTCGAAATACTTAAGTAGGCTTTGATAACCGCACCTATTGTTCAACCACCTGACTGGAACTTGCCCTTTGAAATCATGTGCGACGCTAGTGATTATGTTGTTGGTGCTGTTCTAGGAAAAAGAGTTGACAAGAAGTTGAATGTCATTCACTACGCTAGTAAAACTCTAGACAGTGCCCAAAGAAACTATGCCACTACGGAGAAGGAATTTTTAGCAGTCGTGTTTGCATGTGAAAAGTTCAGATCTTACATAGTTGAATCCAAAGTCACTATTCACTCTAATCATGCTGCTATTAAGTACCTCATGGAGAAGAAGGACGCTAAGCCTAGGCTGATCAGATGGGTTCTCCCGCTACAGGAATTTGATTTGCACGTCGTTGACCGAAAGGGTGCTGACAACCCTGTAGCAGATAACTTGTCTAGTCTAGAGAATGTCCTTGATGACCCACTACCTATTGATGATAGCTTTCCTGATGAGCAACTGAATGTCTTCTGCACTTTGCATAGTCCACCGTGGTATGCTGATTATGCAAACTATATCGTAGCCAAATACATACCACCCAGTTTCACCTATCAGCAAAAGAAGAAATTCTTCTTTGATTTGAGACACCACTTTTGGGATGATCCTCACCTTTATAATGAAGGAGTAGATGGTGTTATTAGACGTTGTGTGCCTGAACATGAACATGGACAAATCTTGCAGAAGTGTCATTCCGAAGCCTACGGAGGACACCACGCTGGGATAGAATTGCCCATAAGGTATTGCAATCAGGTTTCTATTGGCCCATTCTCTTCAAGTATGCCTGTAAGTTTGTCTTGTCTTGTGACGAATGCCAAAGAATAGGGAACATCTGTAAGCGTCAGTAGATGCCTATGAACTATTCACTTGTCATTGAAACATTTGATGTCTGGGGCTTTGATTATATGGGACCCTTCCCGAGTTCCAATGGGTACACTCACATCTTAGTTGCTGTGGATTACATTACTAAGTGGGTAGAGGCTATCCCCACTAAAAATGCTAATCACCACACCTCTATTAAGATGCTTAAAGAAGTCATATTCCCAAGATTTGGAGTCCCTAGATACTTGATGACTGATGGCGGTTCACACTTCATTCATGGTGTTTTCCGCAAGATGCTAGCTAAGTATGATGTCAACCATAGAGTTGCATCTCCTTATCATCCTCAGTCTAGTGGTCAAGTTGAGTTGAGTAATAGGGAGATCAAGTTGATCCTACAAAAGACCGTCAATAGATCTCGAAAGAACTGGTCTAGCAAACTTGACGATGCACTATGGGCTTATAGGACTGCTTATAAGAATCCCATGGGCATGTCACCGTATAAAATGGTTTACGGTAAAGCCTATCATTTACCTCTTGAGCTGGAACACAAAGCTTATTGGGCAATCAAAGAGCTCAACTTTGATTTCAAACTTGCCGGTGAGAAGCGGTTGTTTGATATCAGCTCGTTAGATGAATGGAGAACCCAGGCATACGAGAATGCCAAGTTGTTCAAGGAAAAGATTAAGAGATGGCATGACAAACGAATACAGAAATGAGAGTTCAATGTAGGTGATTATGTCTTGCTATACAATTCTCATTTGAGATTCTTTGCAGGCAAGCTTGTCTCTAAATGGGAAGGTCCCTATGTTATCGAGGAAGTATATCGTTCCGGTGCCATCAAAATCAATAACACAGAAGGAAATTTTCCTAGAGTGGTAAATGGGCAAAGAATCAAGCATTACATCTCTGGAACTCCCATAAATGTTGAGACCAATATCATCAATGTCATAACTCCAGAGGAGTACATAAGGGATATTTACCAGCCTATTTCAGACCCTGAAAACGAAGAAGTATCTGTTTCGGTAAGAGTTTGGACTCCGATGCTTTTCCAATAGGAAATTTCTTCCGTTTTGGAATTTTTGGAAAATAAGAAAAATAAAAAGCAGTCCGGAGAGCGAACGAGGTGGCCACAAGCCGTGCCACCGCCCTACCCCCTGGTGGCGGAGGGCAAGCTTGTGGGCACCTCATGTGCCTCCCGGACTCCGTTTTCTTGCGGAGGACTCCTTCTGGCCCAGAAAAAATCAATATATAGTGGCCCGAAGGTTTTGATCTCCGTATCGCGTAGTTTTCCTCTTTTTTCGTTTCGAGCCTGTTTCTGTGACAGATCTAGATCATCATGACTTCCCCAAATGCTCCTAAGGACAAGACCTTCGAGAAGGTCATCAATCCCTACCTCACGGAAGTGCTGAAAGACCCTCAATCTATCAAGATGAGCGAGGGGATGTTGCACATCCGTGATGTTGAGGGGCCTAAGAAAACCGGAAGAGTGGGGACGAGGCTCGAAGCAATGGAGCAACAAGTCTTCAAGTGCCAAGGGATGGTGGAGCGTGGACCCAACGCCAACCACACGATGATCATGGAGTTCACTAGCAATCACAAGATGGATGCCATTGATATTGGGAAACACCTCTCTAGGCTCTATGACAGGGTTGATCAACTTCAGGGCCAGATCTATGACCTGCAGAACCAAAACTGTGAGTATGAGTACAGATTTAAATCAATAAGGTTGGCTGCAGATTTGAGGATTCCAGCGACTTGTTCATCCTGCCATGATGGAGCACCTATGCCTTGGAAGACGGAGGATCAAACTACTCCGACAACAACACCATCATCACCACCGAAGGAAGACAACTAAGCATTGGTATGGGCAATCCCCTTGGCTTCTGCCAAGCTTGGGGGAGTTGCCCCGGCATCGTATCACCTTTTTATCTTTTGCTTTTACCTTTGTTTTAGTTCTTTCCTTTTCAGTTTTTATTTCTTCTCTTAGAGGAATAAGTCTTTAGTGTTTAGTTTGAGTCTTTTGCTTTTGTCTCTCTCCCGATGTATTCAAGCTCGCGAGCTATATAATAAAGAGTGTCATAGTCAAGGGCTTTGCTTTGTGCCATGATCAAAAGTATGAAAATAACGATAGCATGAAAGATCATGAGACGATCCTATGGAAAGTGATAACTTCACATATGACACGTATGATGATTGAAACTTGTTGAGAATAAATCAACATAGACCTCAGTCATTGTTGCAATTAATAAGAAGTAATAAGGAAAGAGAGGTTTGATGTCTACTACACAACCTTCTCCTTGTAGACGTTGTTGGGCCTCCAAGTGCAGAGGTTTGTAGGACAGTAGCAATTTTCCCTCAAGTGGGTGACCTAAGGTTTATCAATCCGCGGGAGGCGTAGGATGAAGATGGTCTCTCTCAAGCAACCCTGCAACCAAATAACAAAGAGTCACTTGTGTCCCCAACACACCTACTACAATGGTAAGTTGTATAGGTGCACTAGTTCGACGAAGAGATGGTGATACAAGTGCAATAAGGATGGTAGATATAGGTTTTTGTAATATGAAATTACAAAAAACAGCAAGGTAACAAATGGTAAAAGTGAGCACGAACGGTATTGCAATGCGTGGAAACAAGGCCTAGGGTTCATACTTTCACTAGTGAAGTTCTCTAAACAATGATAACATAATTGGATCATATAACTAGCCCTCAACATGCAACAAAGAGTCACTCCAAAGTCACTAATAGCGGGGAACAAACAAAGAGATTATTGTCGGGTACGAAACCACCACAAAGTTATTCTTTCCGATCGATCTATTCAAGAGTTCGTACTAGAATAACACCTTAAGATACATATCAACCAAGACCCTAATGTCACCTAGATACTCCATTGTCACCTCAAGTATCTATTGGCATGATTATACGATATGCATCACATAATCTCAGAATCATCTATTCAACCAACACATAGAACTTCAAAGAGTGCCCCAAAGTTTCTACCAGAGAGTCAAAACGTGTGCCAACCCCTGTGCATAGGTTCCCAATGTCATGAACCCGCAAGTTGATCACCAAAACATACATCAAGTACTCACATGAATCCACGTGTGCCAACCCATATGCATAGGTTCCCAATTGTCACAAACCCGCAAGTTGATCACAACAGATAGACACGCGCAAGACATACATCAAGTGTTCTCAAAGACTCAATTCGATAAGATAAGTCCAAAGGGGAAACTCAATTCATTACAAGAGGGAGAGGGGGAAGAACATCATAAGATCCAACTATAGTAGCAAAGCCCATGGTACATCGAGATCAAGACATCTCAAGAACACGAGAGAGAGAGAGAGAGATCAAACACATAGCTACTGGTACATACCCTCAGCCCCGAGGGAGAACTACTCCCTCCTCGTCATGGAGATCGCCGGGATGATGAAGATGGCCACCGGAGATGGATTCCCCCTCCAGCAGGGTGCTGGAACGGGCTCCGGATTGGTTTTTGGTGGCTACAGAGGCTTGCAGCGGCGGAACTCCCGATCTAGGTTTCTTTTTGGGGGATTCTGAATTTATAGGAATTTATGGCGGTGGAATTGCGTCAGTTGGGCCCACGAGGAGGTCACAAGCCTGCGCTTCACCACCGGGGGGGGGGGGTGGGGTGGTGGCGGAGTGAGGGCTTGTGACTCCCTCGTGGCCCATCTGGCCTTCTCCCAAAGCTTCGGGGGTCTCTTTTGGTCCAAAAAAAATCACCGTAAAGTTTCATTCCATTTGGACTCTATCTGAAAATGGGCCAAAAACACGGAAAAAACAGAAACTGGCACTTGGCACTGAGTTAATAGGTTAGTCCCAAAAAAGATATAAAATAGCATATTCAATCATATAAAACATCCAAAGTTGACAAGATAATAGCATGGAACCATAAAAAATTATAGATACGTTGGAGACGTATCAAGGTTCACATATAAATATATCATCTTAGACACTTATTACAATTGTGAGCACTCACCAAACTATTGCATGCTTAGGAGTAGATGTTGGACAAGGAAGACAACATAATGAATTCTGTTTGCTTGGTTCCAAACAATGTTATATGATTAGAGATCCCTTAGCATGTGACGATTGCTTCCACCTCATATTAGCCAAAACTCCCGCACCAAGTAGAGATACTGCTTGTGCATCCATAAACCTCCAACTCAGTTTTGCCATGAGAGTCCACCATACCTACCTATGGATTGAATAAGATCCTTCAAGTAAGTTGTCATCGGTGCAAGCAATAAAAATTGCTCTCTAATATGTATGATCTATTAGTGTGTGGAAAATAAGCTTTGTACGATCGTGTGATGAGGAAGACATAAAAGCGTCAGACTGCATAATAAAGTTCTTCATCACAGGAGGCAATATAAAGTGACATTCCTCCGCACTAAGAGGACACACATTCAAACCTCAAAAGCGCATGACAACCTCTGCTTCCCTCTGCGAAGGGCCTATCTTGTACCTTTACTTTTTGCCCTTGTAAGAGTCATGGTGATCATCACCAATTCCCTATTTTTGCCTTTGTCTTGGCTACCCTCACATGCTTGGGAAAGATCTATATTCATATATCAACTTGGAGTTGAGTACTTATGCTTTATTGTTGTTGACTTTACCCTTGAGGTAAATGGTTGGGAGGCAAAACTATAGGGCCCTATCTTCCTCTGTGTCCAGCTGAAACTTTGACACCATGAGTACCACGTGAGTTGTAACAATTGTGGAAAACAAAAGAGATGATTGAGTATGTGGGTTTGCCTTACAAGCTCTTATTTGAGTCTTTCTGATGTTGTGATAAATTGCAATTGCTTCAATGACTATGGACTATTGTTGGTTACTTCTCGGTAAGGTTTTTGCTTCATGCTTTGCTTTGTGAAGGAATTGTACTTTCCCATAAGAATCTTTATGATGTATTGTTGTCCTATGTGTGATCATGATGCTGTCATGTCCGTATTATGTTTTATCGACACCTTCGTCCCTCAACATGTGGACATGTTTATGGAACTTGGTTTTCGCTTGAGGACAAGCGAGGTCTAAGGTTGGGGGAGTTGAAACGTCCATTTTGCATCATGCTTTCATGTTGATATTTATTGCTTGTTGAGCTGTTATATTACTTGTGGTACCATATTTATGCCTTTTCTCTTATTTTGCAAGGTTTATTTGAAGAGGGAGAATTCAGGCAGCTGGAATTCTGGACTGGAAAAGGAGCAAATCCTAGTCCACTATTCTGCACCTCTCCAAATGCCCTGAAAAGTTACGTGGATTTTCTGGGATTATATAAAAAATACTGGGCGAAAGAACTACCAGAGGGGGGCTGCCAGGGCGCCACAAGCCCTGACACCGCCACCCCCCTGGTGGCGGAGTGGGGGCTTGTGGGCTCCCTGACGGCCCACTAGCCCCCCTCTTTTGCTATATGAAGCGTCTTGGTCCATAAAAAATCAGAAGGGATCTTTTTCGTGGTTTCGCCCCCGCCACGAGGCGGAACTTGAGCAGATCCAATCTAGAGCTCCGGCAGGACGATCCTGCCGGGGAAACTTCCCTCCCGGAGGGGGAAATCGTCGCCATCGTCATCACCAACACTCCTCTCGTCAGAGGGGAGGCATCTTCATCAACATCTTCATCAGCACCGTCTCTTCTCCAATCCCTAGTTCATCTCTTGTAACCAATCTTCATCTCACGACTCCGATTGGTACTTGTAAGGTTACTAGTAGTGTTGATTACTCTTTGTAGTTGATGCTAGTTGGATTACTTGGTGGAAGAGTTTATGTTCAGATCCTTGATGCTATTCATTAAACCTCTGATCATGATTATGATTATGCTTTGTGAGTAGTTACTTTTGTTCCTGAGGACATGGGATAAGTCATGTTAATAATAGTCATGTGAATTTGATATTCGTTCGGTATTTTGATATGCTGTATGTTGTCTTTTCCTCTAGTGGTGTTATGTGAACGTCGACTACATAACACTTCACCATATTTGGGCCTAGAGGAGGGCATTGGGAAGTAGTAAGTAGTTGATGGGTTGCTGGAGTGACAGAAGCTTAAAACCCAGTCTATGCGTTGCTTCGTGAGGGGCTGATTTGGATCCACTAGTTTAATGCTATGGTTAGACTTTGTCTTAATTCTTATTTTGTAGTTGCGGATGCTTGCGAGAGAGGTTAATCATAAGTGGGATGCTTGTCCAAGTAAGGGCAGTACCCAAGCGCCGGTCCACCCACATATCAAACTATCAAAGTAACGAACGCGAATCATATAAACATGATGAAACTAGCATGACAGAAATTCCTGTGTGTCCTCGGGAGCGTTTTTCCTCCTATAAGACTTTGTTCAGCATTTTCCCTTGCTACAAAAGGTATTGGGCCACTTGCTGCACCGTTGCTACTACTTGTTACTCTTTGCTTGCTACGTTTCACCTCGCTACACAATCACTTGTTACCGCTACTTTCAGTGCTTGCAGTTATTACCTTGCTGGAATCCATTTATCAGAGCCTCCTGCTCCTCGTTGGGTTCGACACTCTTACTTATCGAAAGGACTACGATTGATCCCCTATACTTGTGGGTCATCAGTACACAACATGTCATACTATAGAGTCTACGACTAAGGCATAGGGGACGATCTTCGTCCTTTTTCTTTCTTCTGCCGTGGTCAGGCTTTTGAGTCTTACTCAAATTCACACCTTACAACACAGCCAAGAACTCTTTCTTTGCTGATCTATTTTGAACTCCTTCAAAAACTTGTCAAGGCATGCATTTCATTTGAAAGTTCTGTTTAGAATTTTATCTATCTCTATAGATGCTCAATGTTCAGGTAGCTCTATCCATGTCTTCCTTTGAAAAACTCCTTTCAAACAACCTTTTATGCTTCACAGAAATTCTACATTACTTCCGATTAACAATATGTCAACCACATATACTTATCAGAAATTCTATAGTGCTCCCACTCACTTCTTTGGAAATACAAGTTTCTCATAAACCTTGTACAAACCCAAAAGCTTTGATCATCTCATCAAAGCGTATATTCCAACTCCGAGACAGGGTTACCGTATCACTCATAGGTTCATTGTTGTCCAACAACATGAACTTCAAGACAGGGTTACCGTATCACTCTGTAGTAGTACGCGACCTTGTCGACCTACGAGGTTTGTAGCAACTTGATCTGAAGCTCTAATGATCACCATCATTAGATTCCACTTCAATTGCTGTAGAAACCACATGAATAACTTCCTGCACTCTGCTAAACACTGGTTGAAGTGACGGTTCACTAACCTCATCAAGTTCCACCACCCTCCCACTCAATTCTTTCGAGATAAACCTTTCCTCGAGAAAGGACCCGTTTCTAGAAACAAACTGCTTTGGATATCCTATGAACATGCATTTATCCGCTTTGGGTTCGAGTTTATTAGACTGAAACTTTTTCACATAAGCGTGGCAACCCCAAAATTTCAAGAAATGACAGCTTAGGTTTCTCCAAACCATAGTCTATACTGTGTCATCTCAACGAAAATACGCGGTGCCCTATTAAAGTGAATGTGGTTGTCTCTAATGCATAACCCATAAATGATAGTGGCAATTCGATAAGAGACATCATAGTATGCACTATATCAAATAGGGTGTGGTTATGACGCTTAGACACACCATCACACTATGGTGTTCTTGGTGGCATGAATTGCGAAACAATTTCCACATTGTCTTAAGTGTGTACCAAAAACTCGCAACTCAGATATTCATCTCTATGATCATATCGTAGACAGTTTATCCTCTTGTCACGATGATCTTCACTCTGAAATAGCTTTGAACTTTTCAATATTTCAGACTTGTGATTCATCAAGTAAATACTCCTGTATCTACTCAAATCATCAGTGAAGTAAGAACATAACGATATCCACTGCGTGCCTTAGAACTCATTGGACTGCACACATCAAAAATGTATTACTCCCAACAAGTTACTCTCTTGTTCCATGTGGTACGATTTGCATGTCTCAAGTGATTCAAAATCAAGTGAGTCCAAACGATCCATCTGCATGGAGTTTCTTCATGCGTTAATACCAATCAGTATGGTTTGCATGCCTCAAACATTTCAAAATGAGTGAGTACAAAGATCCATCAGATGGAGCTTCTTCATGCATTTTATACCATCACGACTCAAGCGGCAGTGCCACAAGTAAGTGGTACAATCATTACTACTTTGTATCTTTTTGGCATCAATATTATGAACATGTGTAACACTACGATCGAGATTCAATAAACCATTGAAGGTAATTATTCAGGCAAATTGAATAACCATTATCCTCTTTAAATAAATAATCGTATTGCAATAAACACGATCCAATCATGTTCATGCTCAACGCAAGCACCAAATAACAATTATTTAGGTTTAACACCAATCCTGATGGTAGAGGGAGCGTGCGATGTTTGATCACATCAACCTTGGAAACACTTCCAACACTTATCGTCACCTCACCTTGAGCTAGTCTCCGTTTATTCCGTAGCTATCATTTCGAGTTACTAATCAGTGATAACCCACAAGTATAGGGGATCGCAACAGTTTTCGAGGGTAGACTATTCAACCCAAATTTGTTGATTCGACACAAGGGGAAGCCAAATAATATTCTTGAGTATTAGCAGTTGAGTTGTCAATTCAACCACACCTGAAAGACTTAGTATCTGCAGCAAAGTTTCAGTAGCAAAGTAGTGTGATAGTAATGGTAGCAACGGTAACAGTAGCAGTAGTGACAGCAGTAGCGGTGACAGTAGCAGAAGTGTCAGTAGTAGCGGTAAAGTAACGTAGCAAGGACTGGTAGGAAAAGACTGGTAGGCATTGGATCGGTGATGGATAATTATGTCGGATGACATTCATCATGTATCAGTTATAACATGGGGTGATTTGTAACTAGCTCCAGTTCGTCAATGTAATGTAGGCATGTATTCCGTATATAGTCATACGTGCTTATGGAAAAGAACTTGCATGACATCTATTGTCCATCCCTCCCGTGGCAGCGGGGTCCTAATGGAAACTAAGGGATATTAATGTCTCCTTTTAATAGAGAACCGGAACAAAGTATTAACACTTAGTGAATACATGAATTCCTCATACTATGGTCATCTTCGGGAGTGGTTCCGACTATTGTCACTCCAGGGTTGCCGGGTCATAACACATAGTAGGTGACTACAACTTGCAAGATAGGATCAAGAACACACATATATTGATGAAAACATAATAGGTTCAGATCTGAAATCATGGCACTCGGGCCCTAGTGACAAGCATTAAGCATAGCAAAGTAGTAGCAATATCAATCTCAGAACATAGTGGATACTAGGGATCAAACCCCATCAAAACTAACTGGATTACATGATAGATCTCATCCAACCCATCACCGTCCAGCAAGCCTACGATGAGATTACTCACGAACGGTGAAGAGCATCATGGAGTTTGCGATGAAGGATGGTTGATGATGACGACGGTGTCGATCTCCCCTCTCCGGAGCCTAGAACGGACTCTAGATCTGCCCTCCAAAGGAAGAACAGGTAGTGGCGGCGGCTCCGTGTCGTAAAACGCGATGAACTCTTCTCTCTTATTTTTTTCTGGGCGAGAGAGACTATATAGAGCTGGAGTTGGAGGCGGCAGAGCCACGAGGGCCTCACAAGCCTTCCAGGCGCGGCCAGGGGGGCCCGTGCCTCCTGGGCTTGTGGGCTCCTGGCTTCGTCCCTCCAAGTAATTCTTGCGCCTGTATTTTTTATATATTCCACAAAAAATCCTCGTAAATTTCTAGGTCATTCCGAGAACTTTTATTTCTGGCAAAAACAACACCATGGCAATTCTGCTAAAAACAGCGTTAGTCCCGGTTAGTTCCATTCAAATCATGCAAATTAGAGTCCAAAACAAGGGCTAAAGAGTTTGGAAAAGTAGGTACGATGGAGACATATCAACTCCCCCAAGTTTAAAATCTTGCTTGTCCTCAAGCAATTCAGTTGACAAACTGAAAGAGACAAAAGAAAAACTTTTCCGAACTCTGTTTGATCTTGTTGTTGTAATTACGTCTAACTTATATTCAGATTTTGAGCAAGATCATAAGCTAACCACATAAGAAATGACATTTAGGTCTCATGGTGTACTTATATCAATGACATAATCAACTAGCGAGAAATAATAATAAGTTTCAAACGTCAACACTTCAATCAAAACAAACATGAAGCAATATGAACACACCGTATCTCGCTAGCCCTTTCTAAGACCGCAAAACATAAATGTAGAGCACCTTCAAAGACCAAGGGCTGAATGAACATTTTAATTCATGGCAAACAAGATCCAGTCACACTCATACTCAATAACAATTAATAGCAAAGCATAAAAATGATGGAGGTTCTCTCTAACTGGTTCCTTTTATAAGAAGAGGTGACTCAACAGAAATGTAAATAGACAGGCCTTTCGCAGAGGGAGGCATTGATTTGCAGAGGTGCTAGAGCTCAAGCTTTGAAGAGAGGGATGAATAATCTTGGGTGGCATGCTTTCATTGTCAACGTGATGACCAAGAGTTTTCACCATCTTCCATGCCACAAAAATTATAGGCGGTTCCCAAACAGAAAAGTAAAGTTTTGACTCCCCGACCACCGATCAATTACATTCCACGACTAGCCGAATCCTCGGGTGCCGTCCATACCAACAACAATCTAGGGGGAGTTTTGTTTGCAATTATATTTTTGATTTGAGCATGGAACTGGGCATTCCGATTACCGGCCCCTTTCTCCTGAGTGATAGTGAATAAACACGTATCGAGGATAAAACGCCTAGCATGGAAGATACTGACCGCCCCTTGTCACCACACGAGCGGTTCGAGCATACAAAACAGATTATTACTTGAAGGTTTAGAGAGTGGCACATGCAAATTTACTTGGAACGGCAGGTAGATACCGCATATAGGTAGGTATGGTGGACGCATATGGAACAACTTTGGGTTTATGGAAGTGGATGCACAACCAGTATTCCCGCTTAGTACAAGTGAAGGCTAGCAAAAGACGGGGAGGCGACCAACTAGAGAGCGACAACAGTCATCAATATGCATTGAAATTAACCAACATTGAGTGCAAGCATGAGTAGGACATAAATCACCATAAACATGAATATCATAGAGGCTATGTTGATTTTGTTTCAACTACATGCGTAAACATGCGTCAAGTCAAGCCACTTGAATCATTTAAAGGAGGATACCATCCTATCATACTACATCATAATCATCTTGAAATTCTTGTTGGCATCCAAGACAAACCATTATAAGCTCCTAGCTAATTAAGCATGGCATCAGAAACTATGATCTCTAAGTTGTCAATGCAAACATGTTTCTCTCATAACAAAACTGAATTAGGAACGACGAGCTAGTCATATTTACAAAAACAAAATAGGTCGAGTTCATACCAGCTTTTCCAGGCTCGGTCACTTCATCATATATCGTCATTATTGCCTTTCACTTGCACGACCGAATGATGTGAATAATAATGCGAGTGTTCGTGCATTGGACTAAGCTGGAATCTGCAAGCAAACACAGAGGAGAAGACAAAGTAATATGGCTCTTTGACGGATAAACAGATATGCATGTGAGAGCCACTAAACATTTTAACCATGGTCTTCTACCTTGACCCAAAGAAAAAGAAAACTATTTACACGGGAAAGCTCCCAACAAGCAAAAGAAGAATGGGAAATCTTTATGGGTTTTCTTTTTAAACACCACTAAGCAAGCTGGAAATTAAACTTACAACTATTTTTTTTGTTTTTCTCAAACTAGAGAAACACACGAGAAGAAAGCAAGAAAAATAAATAAACTAGCATGGATGATACAGTGGCAAGGTATGAACACCGACTATCGAAGTGAAAGTGTGAGCAAGAATATAAAGTCGGTGAGTGTTGCCTCTTGAGCTTGTGTTGGTTTTTCCCTTGAAGAGGAAAGGGTGATGCAGCACAGGAGCAGTAAGTATTTCCCTCAGTTTGAGAACCAAGGTATCAATGCAGTAGGAGAATCAAGCCAAGTTTCCTGAGTACCTGCACAAACACAGACGAGCTTGCACCCAACACTATAAAGGGGTTGTCAATCCCTTCAAGATTGATTGCAAAGTGAGATCTGAAGGCGGAAACTGCAACGAAGTAAAAGTGAAAGGCTGAAAATATGGTGTGAAGTAGACCTGGGGGCCATAGTGTTCACTAGAGGCTTCTCTCAAAATAGCAAATATCACGGTGGGTGAACAAATTATTGTCGAGCAATTGATAGAACCGCGCAAAGTCATGACGATATCTTAAGGCAATGATCATACATATAGGCATCACGTCCGAGACAAGTAGACCGATACTATCTGCATCTACTACTATTACTCAACACATCGACTGCTATCCAGCATGCATCTAGTGTATTGAGTTCATGATGAACAGAGTAACGCCTTAAGCAAGATGACATGATGTAGAGGGATAAACTCAAACCAATGATGTAAACCCTATATTTTTACCCTTGATGGCAACAACACGATGCGTGCCTCGCTACCCCTTCTGTCACTGGGTGAGGTCACCGCACGGTATGAATTCAAAACCAAGCACTTCTCCCATTGCAAGAATCATAGATCAAGTTGGCCAAACAAAACCCACAACTCAAACATAATTACAAGGATATGAAATCATGCATATAAGAGATCAGAAGAAACTCAAATAAGATTCATAGATAATGTGATCATAAATCCACAATTCATCGGAGCTCGACAAACACACCGCAAAAGAAGATTACATCGGATAGATCTCCATGAAGATCATGGAGAACTTTGTATTGAAGATCCAAGAGAGAGAAGAAGCCATCTAGCTACTAGCTATGGACCCAAAGGCTATGGTGAACTACTCACGCATCATCGTAGAGGTCATGGTGTTGATGAAGAAGCCCTCAGTATCCGAATCCCCCCTCCGCCAGGGCACCAGAACATGCCCCAGATGGGATCTTGCGGAGGCAGAAGCTTGCGGCGGCGGAAAAGTATTTTCATTGATCTCTCGCGCAGTTTTGGAGTTTTCACAAATTGATAGGCGGAAGAGGTAGGGCAAACGAGCCACAGGGGGCCCACAAGCCTGCTAGGCGCGGCCCCCCTGGCCGCACCTAGGGGTCTTGTGGCATCCCCTGGTGGCTTCTGCCTTGATTCTCATGTTCCGTGCGTATCTTCTATTTCAGGAAAAAAAATCTTTTTGGAGGTTTTATTCCGTTTGGACACCGTTTAAAATCCTCCTCTGAAAAGGGTCAAAAACACGGAAAAACAGGAACTGGCACTTGGCACTGAGTTAATAAGTTAGTGCCAAAAAATATATAAAAGGCATATAAAACATCCAAAGTTTGACAGGATAATAGCATGGAACCATAAAAAATTATAGATACGTTGGAGACGTATCAAGCATCCCCAAGCTTAACTCCTGCTCGTCCTCGAGCAGGGAAGTGATAAAGAATGAATTTTTTATGTGGAATGCTAGCTAGCATAGTTGTCCTTTGTAATTTATTTCATGTGACATGAATGTTCAGATCCGTAAGATTCAAAACAATAGTTTGCTATTGACATGAAAACAATAATACTTCAAGCAAACTAGCAAGGTAATCATGAACTTTCGAAATAACAAGGCCAAAGAAAGTTATCCCTACAAAATCATATAGTCTGGCTATGCTCCATCATCCCCACACAACTAATTTAAATCATGCACAACCCCGGTATTGGCCAAGTAATTGTTTTCGCACTCTTACTTTCTCAAACCTTTTTCAACTCTCACGCAATACATGAGCGTGAGCCATGGATATATCACTATAGATGGAATGGAGTGTGGTGGAGGTTGTGAGGCAAAAAGGAGGAGATGGTCACATTGACTCGGCGTATCAAAGGACTATGGAGATGCCCATTAATAGATATCAATGTGAATGAGTTTGGATTACCATACAACGGATGCACTAGAGCTATAAGTAAGTGAAAGCTCAAAAGGAGAACTAGTGGGTGTGCATCCAACTTGCTTGCTCACGAAGACCTAGGGCAATTTTGAGGAATCCCATCACTGGAATATACAAGCCAAGTTATATAATAAAGATTCCCACTAGTATATGGTGTGACAAAATGAGAGGCTCTCAATCATGAAGAACATGGTGCTAAATCTAAGCACAAGTGTGGGAAAAGATAGTAGCATTGTCCCTTCTCTCTTTTTCTCTTTTCTTGTTTGGGCTCTTTGGCCTCTTTTTTTTTTCTTTTCTCTTTTTTTTGTGGGCAACTTTGGCCTTTTTTTATTTCCTCACATGGGACAATGCTCTAATAATGATGATCATCACACTTTTATTTACTCACAGCTCAAAGCTTAGAACGATGATGACTCTATAGGAAATGCCTCCGGCAGTGTACCGGGATGTGCAACGATCTAGCTTGGCGTATGATGTTGAAACATCTCGCTAGCTATCTTACGATCATGCAATGGCAATATGAGAGTGACGGCACAAGTCATGAGACGGAACGGAGGAAGTTGCATGGCAATATATCTCGGAATGGCTATGAAAATGCCATAGTGGGTAGGTATGGTGGCTGTTTTGAGGAAGGCATATGGTGGGTTTGTGCACCGGCGAAAATTGCGCGGTACTAGAGAGGCTAGCAATGGTGGAAGGTGAAAGTGCATCTATACCATGGACTCACATTAGTCATGAAGAACTCACATACTTATTGCGAAAGTTTTTATTAGTAATCGAAACAAAGTGATAAACACATTGCAAGATTCCCCTCTTCTTGAGCAACTTGACTGGTTCTTCACATCTGCCAGCTGGATCTCTTCATA
This sequence comes from Hordeum vulgare subsp. vulgare, assembly GCF_904849725.1. Classification (NCBI taxonomy): domain Eukaryota; kingdom Viridiplantae; phylum Streptophyta; class Magnoliopsida; order Poales; family Poaceae; genus Hordeum; species Hordeum vulgare. The sequence continues at coordinate 533,825,286 of NC_058520.1, read as the reverse complement.
TCCTCTTACACAAGTGCTCCCCCTTGCAAAGACAGCTTCTGATCATGTTCCAAGTGCGGTCACTGTCAACACTTCCATCCCTAAGTGTAACCTCTTTCGTTTTGAAAACTACTGGGTTGAAATGGAGGGCTTCTCTAATGACCAAGATGCGGTCCTTTCCGATCTGGGGGTCGAGGCCCCGAATAGGAAAGAAGCGCATCTAAGCGGTTCGCAAGCAGGTAACACAACACAAATAATAATAAAAGTAGACAATCCGGGATTCAATTGTCTTCTCATTAATAACTCAGAGTACATCACAGATACAACCAAGGTATTTCCGCTACGGACTACAAAACATAGAAATGCTATGCTACCCTGCGTGTAGGCCCACGATCACGACCACGCCTCAATCCTCTAGGTAGTTCACGTAGAGGCGGCATGTCTCCTCGTCGTACTGCCACGCCAGCTGAGTGCCGTCGGGATCATCTGTCTCTGGGGTACCTGTACCTGTTGGGAGTTTTGGAGGAATCCGTGAGCCACGGGGACTCAGCAATCTAAGACCTTGGTGCCAGAACTAGTCAAGTTATTAGGTGAGTTAAGCAGAAGTGTATAAGGTTGCAGCATCCTAAGCTTGATTTAGTGGCTAACTTACGTAAAGCAATTATGAAGGTGGTCTACACTAGCGGTCGTGTTTACTTGATCACTAAGTGATCCTGAACACCTACCTACGACATTCATAACCCCACCATGTTCCCGATCGAAGAGAGATCTTCGAGGGGACAGTCACGGTTACGCACACAGTTGGCAATTTTATTAGCTTATGTTTAAGTTATCTAATACCGGATGTTAACAAAATATTCCAAGTTGCCACATAACCGCGGGCATGGATTTCCGAAAGATTAAACCCTACACGGGTGCTCCAACTAGTCCATCACAAACGTACATAGGTCGCAAAGGCATCCTGTATCACGAATCTCGTGATCTCGTTAGATTCCTTAGAGGAAAACCTCAACTCTGGGGAAAACCAAAGCTTCACTGGGATTCCTATATGCAAGATATACCGCTAAGGTAAGACAAGGCTAGCAGGACCTCCCGACGTGTCGACGACCCTAATAAGAGCCGCGTATCTCAGTCTCAGGAAACACCGGATGAGCTACGCGCACGATGGCCTGATAGAAATCACTCAAGTTGCCCTGAGTTGGCCCCAAGCAGTGCCCAGTTTGGACCAACACTCATGAGGAGCACTGGCCCAGGTTGTTGATTAAATTCCTCGGGGTAGCTATTCCCTATGAAGTTAATTATTAAGTGATTAACAAATTAACACCAATGTTGGGTCCTGCCGGACAAGCCTTAGCACTACGCGATTTATCGAGGGGGTCCCCATAACAACCCCGAACGTGTTAGGAGCGATCATTATGGAATCAAACACCGGTAGCCGGTAACTAAGGCGGCAACAACGGAACAAAGCACCCAGTAAAAGGCTATGTCTTCCGTCATTTACCAAGTATATAGCTGCATTAATTAAATAACAGAATTAAGATAATGATATCAAGCTCATGTTCTCACATGAGTCAAAGCACCTGCATCTAGCAACGCTAACATTAGTAGCTGAGCAAAGCCTACTTAGCCATACAAGTTTTGCTAGGAAGGAATCAGTGTTTGGGTTCATGGCATATCAAGAGGCAATTTAATTCAGTGGTAGGCAGCGAACAATATGACATGGAAACGCAAACTAGCATAACAAGTCTAGAGATGGAATCAAGGTCATATCATCTTGCCTGTGATATCCTCAGCTTGGAATGGTTCTGGTTCGTCCTGCACGTACTCCCCCAAATCCACGTACTCGTTCTCCGATCCCGGTGCTACCCAACATAATAATGACATCCAATGAACAACATCACCTCAAGATGCAACAAGCACATGATGCATGAGATGAAAAATGAGCATGCATCACTATTTATATCACTAGCACAAGCAAAAGAAACTACTACAAGTTTCTGGACAGAACTGTACACTAAGATATTTTGACATGCATGAGAATGACATGATCAGATGAGTCTCGTGAAAATGATGCAAAACCATATAAAGAACATTACAATCGGAGCTACGGATCAACAAGAATCAACGAAACAAGATATGAAGCCCTACGTGTAAGAATCAACACCACACACTTAATTAGCACAAATCTGGTATTCCCAGGTTGCCAAGAGATATAACCACCCAACATGAATGGATTGGAGCAAGGAATAACACCACAACATCAACTAAGCACCCACAATCATCAAAATGACTATACTACACAATCTGCCATAATCTGCATCTTAGCACTTTGTGAGCTACATGGAACATAGCTACAACCCTCCAAATATAACAAACAATATATGTGGCTGTAGCCAACCAAGAATACTACAAGCACCAGAAAGAACCACACCAAAAAGAATTAAACACAAGAAGACACAAGGCTGCAAACTTTCCCAAAACCATCAGATCTCACAGACTTGGTGAAAATTCCTGCACCTGACTTTCTGTCTTTGTTCTGAAGCTTTTTGACAGCAACCAAAACATAACCTACAGGATTCCAAATGGGTTGAAATTTGACAGGGAGCTTCACAAACATATCTGGTCCAAATTCCTAGCACTGAACTAAGGCTAGATCACAACACAATGACCAGCACAACCTCATCTACAGGAGAAGAAAATGTTTCCAGATTCTCGGACTTTGTGAAATTCCAGATTTCACTAAGCTGGAATTTTCAGCCACATGCTCACTTTGTCTAGGCATAGATGGCACACAAGTAACACCAAGTGATAAATGACACCACTATGGTGTAGAGCAAAACCCCTACTACTATCACACAAAAGCTCATGCCCTTGGGCTCCACCTATTCCATGGAAACAAAGAGCAAACTTGCAACAAATCTGAATATGACAACTCCATAAAGTATCCTAATGGCAAAACTAACTTCACCACTGGATTCCTTGGGAGATTCTACCCCAAAATCATATATAATATGTGGGCACTTACTTGGAACAAGTGACCACAAATTAAGGAAGAGGAAACTACTCCAAATCATGACTAGTAAATGGTGCATCATTTCATGTAGTTCCTCTACATCAAATACTACATATTGAGCTCATGTGCACAATGACAAAGTGATATGGGGGTTTGAACCCCATGTTTGTGTCATGCACATCAACTTCATAACCACTACTACCAAGCTATCCACACAAACAACATACCATGCCCTCTCACATATGGTCGTGTGAAGGTGCAAAGCTTGCTTGCAAAGGTGGAATGCTTCTCACACACACATATCCACATACACATGCACACAAGTATATGCACACTAAGTCAAACAAGCACAAAATCATGCCTATCCACAAACACCACATTCCAAGGCACATGAACCCTAGTCCATGAGTTTGAGATGCACAACACCCATGCACCACAATCCCCTCATGTAGGTGTGCCCACACACACACCACCTTCAAATGCACTCATACAACCACTACACCTAGTGCAAACACCCACACAATTCTAACATACACATCCACATATAACCTACACTTACAGCAACAAGGGCACCATAAAAACAAGATGAAAAACAAGCATTTCATCTGCTGACCTCCTCCTGTAATATTGTATCTAGCAGCTAACACTTTACTGCAAGGGGAAAAAATAACACAGGAAAAAAATGACAGGCCTGGGAGGGGGTCGAACCCAGGCCCTTTCAGCAACCTATCTCTGTTGTTGCCACCCTACTACTGATCCTGCTTCGACAGTGAAGAAGCAAATCGCAGGCTATCTCTCTGGCGCTGCTAGCACCATAGGCCGAAAATAACAACACAAAAAGGGGGGAAGGTGCCCTACACGGGATTCGATCCTTGCACCTCTTGTTTACATACACAAGCGCCAACCACTGCGCTATGATCCGGCTGCTGACAGAGAAAGGGAGATAGCTCTGAAGAGCAATCCACTTCTACGACGCATCAAACCGGCGACCGAACCAGAGGCGGACGGCGGCGACCACCACTATATCTACGTGCATACCACGCTACAGGGTTGGAGTAGGATCCATAGGGGATCCATTCCCGCCTCTAAAAGCACCTATCGTTGCATCTAACAACGAGCACAACCGTCTACTCTACTGCACTGCTAGCTGCCATTGCTCCAGAGCAAGGCACCTCGGCGACGAGCTCGAGCTACGCCTGGCTAGAGAGGGAAGAGAAGGGGCGCCGGCTTCTCACCGAGGGGGAAGGAGAGGAGAGGACGACGACGTCGTGGAGGATGAAGAAGCGGTGATGGTCGCTGCAGGAAGACGCCGCCCGAACCCGAGGAAGGAGGTGCACGTCGGGGACGTCGAGGAAGAAGCTCCGTCTCCGGCTCCGCGCAAATATGGAACCCCTCCTGGGTCCCCTTACTTGCGCAGCTACGAGGAGGCGACGAGGTTGAAGCTATGCCGACGTCGAGCTCGACCCGGAGCTGATCATGGCGTTGGGAACGACCTCGAGGTCTCTGGCGGCGCGGGAGGAAGAAGAGGAGGGAGAGGAGGAACCCTAGCTGCCTGGGGGAGGGGGAGGAGTGTTATATGAGCCTCGGGGGACGAGCTTGAGCTGCTGGATCAAGATTACGCTGATCAGGAGGCTGACACTTGATCGTACACGCATGACGTCGGGAGGAAGAAGATAACGTCTCGCTCGTGGGCTCTGTCGCGAAGGGATACGGGCCAGGGAGTGCTAGTCTGCAGCGAGAGAGAGAGAGAGGGAATGGGCCGCCAGGGAGAGGGAGCCCACCTAAGGCGCCACATAACGGAAAAAATACATCCTAAGATTATTCCTATTTACAGAAATAGCAGGGAGAAAAGAAAAGCCCAAGATAAACTACAAGTGCTAAAATAAAAATGGCACTTCCATTGGACATGTAAAATCAAAGCCTAATTAATAAAAATAGAAACAAGAGTTTAGGAGCACGTAAATATTTTACAAAACAGAATTAACTTGGTCTGTTTTGTAATTATATGCACCCTTAAAACATGTTTTAAAAATAGCAAACACACCACTCTATATCCATCACAAAACCTGCTAAACCATGGGCATTTTTAAAAGAGGGAAGGGAGAAGAGAATCTTGACATAGGAGAAATAGAGAGGAGGGGTGGAGATGGTTTTGAAACCTAAGCATATACTATCACATGCACACCCCACATAAACTATACATCACAAGGCATCACAAGGTAGCTAACCACAAGATCACCACCACCACATGAAATGCTAAGATCATATGGCAACAACACAAGACAAGGGCATGCAATGATATGTTATGCATGCATGCATGGGAAGGAAGGAAAATACAAGGGACACCTCATGAGGTCATGGCACAATTGGATACATCAAATCACTGGCAAGGTGGACCCACATGCAATAGGTTCCAAATATGGCAAGGTTTACATCTCGAGCACTACAGCTTCATGGAGTGTGTCCAACAGTCCTGCGTCATTCCTTCTAAGAAGGCCCATATTACTGTTGTCATTATGGATAAGATGAAACATCTCAGGCAGGCTCTGAAGAGATCGCAGACAAACTTATCCCAGCTGAAAATTTTCATCTCTAGATGCAATAAAGTTGTGTTATGTTTGGATGAGCTTGAGGAACTAAGGCCCCTTTTCAGACCTGAAGCTAACTTCAGGAGCATTATTAAGTTGCACCTGGAGCACCTATTACATCTTCAGTTCTTGTACTGGAAAAAGAGAGCCACTATCAGATTTGTCAAAGTTGGTGAGGAAAACACCAAATTCTTTCATGCTATGGCAACTCAGAGATATAGGAGGAACTCCATAGCCTCTCTCAAGTTAAATGATGGATCAATCATTTCTGACCATGATCAAATTGCTGCATGCTTTTGGGCAGCTTTTAAGGATAGAATGGGAACTTCCCTTGGAATTAACATGGCTTTTGATTTAGAATCTCTGATTTAGAAGGTGGAGGGTCTTGATGTTCTCACACAACCTTTTTCTAAGTCTGAAATGGACAAGACTGTTCAGCAAATGCCCATTGACAAAGCTCCTGGACCTGATGGTTTCAATGGCCTCTTCTTTAAGAAATGCTGGTCGATTATTTGTCCTGAGTTTTATCAACTTGCTGCTGCCTTTCATGCTTGTACTGCTAAACTAGAGAACATGAATTCTTCTTATATTACTTTGATTCCCAAAAAGAGATCACCTGAGCAAGTGGGAGACTACAGACCAATATCCCTCACTGAGATGGGCCTCAAGTTTTTGTCCAAAATGATAGCCAACAGGTTGCAGTTGCAGATCATGAAGTGTATTCACGAGAATCAGTATGGATTTATCAAGTCTAGAACCATTCAAGATTGTGTTGGGTGGACTCTGGAATACCTGCATCAATGCCATCAATCCAAGAAACCAATAGTTATTCTCAAGCTGGATTTTGAAAAGGCATTTGATTCTGTGGAACATGAGTTCATCTTTCAGATTCTCAAACACAAAGGATTCAATGATAAATGGATACTTTGGGTACATCAGCTCCTAACTTCTGGCTCTTCTTCTGTCCTGGTCAATGGTGTGCCTGGAAAGAAATTTATGTGCAAGAAAGGGGTCAGGCACGAAGATCCCATGTCCCCACTGCTTTTTGCAGTTGCTGCTGATTTTTTACAGACCTTGGTTAACCAGCTGCTGATGGTGGGACTGATTCAGCTGCCCATACCTTGTCATGATAAGGATTTCCCTATAGTGCAATATGCCGATGATACCCTGATCATCCTCCCTGCTGATGAAACTCAACTGTTACAGTTCAAGAAAATGCTCTTGCTTTTCTCCCAATCCACTGGACTACAAGTGAATTATCACAAATCTGCCCTTCTGCCTGTCAACACTTCTCCACAGCATCTCCAAAACCTAGCAAACTCCATTGGTTGCATAGTAGGATCTTTGCCCTTCACTTACCTTGGCCTTCCAGTTGGGACAACTAAACCAAGTATCGTCGATCTCATGCCACTGGTAGACAGCATGGAAAGAAGGCTTAGTGCTAGTTCATCTTTCCTGGCCCAGGGGGGTAGGTTACAATATTTAAACTCAGCACTCTCATCTGTTCCAATTTTTTTCCTATGCAGACTGGATATCCCACCAGGCATACTGAAGCAACTTGAAAGAATTCAGAGGCAATGTCTATGGAGGAAAAATGGGCAAGATCATGCACCCTCTCTTGCTGCCTGGGAACTGGTGTGCACACCCAAAAATAAAAGGGGGTTTAGGAATTATGAATCTGGCAATTCAGAATGAAGCCCTGCTGCTCAAGAATGTTGATAAATTCCTGAATCATGCTGATATCCCATGGGTTCACTTAATCTGGAACACTTACTATCATAACACAGTCCCTCAGGGAACTGCTCTTTGTGGTTCATTTTGGTGGAAAGATGTTTGCAAAAGGTTGACAAGTTCAGATCAGTTACTTATGTTCAGCCTAACAAGGGTGACACTTTGTTGTTTTGGTCTGACACTTGGTTGGTTGGCAACTCTACTAGGCCTCTTGCTGCTAGATTTCAAAGGCTATTCTCCTTTGTTGCTGATCCTTCAAAGTTTTTAAAGCTTTTCATGATGAAAGTATGCTCTCCATGTTCCACTTGCCCCTCTCTGATCAAGCTTACCAGGAGCTCCTTTCGGTCACCTCCCTGCTTCAAGACCTGGAAGTTGATCCCCAGGCCTCTGATAGATGAGTATGGGGTAAGGATGCTAAGGCCTACACAACCAAGAGATACTATATTCATATTCACAGTACTATTACCCCAAACCCCTTGCTAAACTGGACCTGGAGGAGCTATTGTACAATGAAGATCAAGATGTTTGCCTGGATGCTCATCATGGATAGGCTTAACACCCAAGACATGCTTGAACGATGTCACTCAAATGTTTCAGACTCTAATCTCTGTGTTCTATGCCATGCCAGTGTTAAAGAAGACAGAGATTACTTATTTTTCAACTGTCTTTTCAGCACGAGGGTTTGGACCTACCTGCAGATCACATGGCACGGTCAATCCATGTGGAGCGCTACTTTGGCTGCTAAGAGAGACTTCCACAACCCTTTTTTGCTGAGGTGGTCTTCACTGCATGTTGGAACATCTGGTCTGTCAGAAATGCCAAGGTGTTTCACCAGGAATAGCCAAGGTTCAGAGAATGGAGATCCGGCTTCATCCATGACATTTCCGTGTTAGCTCATAGGATTAAGGCTAGTTTTAGGGATGATCTCCTTAAATGGATTTCCTTTTTGCCTCCTTGAGGTTTGTATCCATAGCTACCCATCCCCTTTGTACATTCTAAACTCTTCTTGTACATATAACTCTTGCATATGGGAATAAAAGAAAAAAAGCCTCTGGGGGTTTTTTCCCTACAGTAGCCGGTCAAAAAAAAAGTGCTAAACACATACTCCTAGGGGAAGAGTTGGTAGGTGTAAACCATCGCGCGATCCCGACCGCAACACAAAGGATGACAATCAATAGATCAATTATGCTCCGACTTCCTAACATAGCGATTCACCATACGTGCATGTTACGGGAATCACTAACTTCAACACAAGTATTTCTAGATTCACAACACGATACTAACATAACTCTTAATATTACCAAATCCACGTCTCAAAACTAATTGAGAGGAATCAAACTTCTCTTTCTACTCAATGCACATGAAGGTGGAAGTTTTATTGTATCCTATTTGGGTACCTATCACATTTGGGACTACTTTCATAGCACAAGCCAACTACCAAGTTACGCACCGCCGTGCTCTAAAAGATTTAAGTGACGCACATAGAGCAAAATTGTCTAGCTCAAAAGATATAAGTGAAGCACAATGAGTATTCTAGCAAATTCTCGATGAGTGCATGTCTCTCTCAAAAGGTTTGCATCAAGGATGATTGTGACACAACAAAAAGGGAAGACTCCTACGATATAAGACGCTCCAAGAAATACACATATCACGTCGTGAATAAAAATATAGCTCCAAGTAATGTTACCGATGGATTGAAGATGAAAGAGGGGATGCCTTCCCGGGGCATCCCCAAGCTTAGGCTTTTTGGTATCCTTGAATTTGGCTTGGGATGCCTTGGGAATCCCCAAGCTTGAGCTCTTTCCACTCCTTATCCCTTTGTCCATGAGAACATCACCCAAAACTTGAAAACTTCACAACACAAAACTTAAACAGAAACTCGTGATATCATTAGCATAAGAAAACAAACTACCACCTCTTTAGGTACTGTAGCAATCTTGATTTCTATTTATATTAGTGTTAGATTACTATATTCTCACTTTTCCATGGCTAGTACCCCCCGATACTATCCATAGTTTCATCAAAACAAGCAACCAACACAACAAAAACAGAATCTATTAAAAATAGACCAGTCTGTAGCAATCTATATACTTCGTATACTTCTGGTACCTCAAACATTCTGAAAAATCACGACAGCCTGGGAAAAAGGCATATCAACCAGCAGCAAAAAGAATCAACTCAAAAGCTCTTTCTTAATAATAATGAAAAATAAGCTTGTGAGCGAAAAGTTTCTGTTTTTTCCAGCAGGATCAAACAACAATCACCCAACTAGTCATAAAGGTTTTGCTTGGCTCAAACACAAAAATAAACACAAAAAGCACAAGCATAACAGAATTATGATGGTGTGGACGCAACAAAACAGAAAGAAAAAGATAAATTCATTGGGTTGCCTTCCAACAAGCGCTATTGTTTAACGCCCTTAGCTAGGCATAAGGCAATAGAATCACGTATCGTCGTCTTTGGTGCTCAAACCATAAGTAGCCCTCATCATGGATTCATAAGGCAATCTTATTTTCTTTCTAGGAAAATGTTCCATGCCCTTCTTTAAAGGAAATTGAAACCTAATATTCCCTTCCTTCATATCGATGATAGCACCAATAGTCCTTAGAAAAGGTCTACCAAGAATGATAGGGCATGTAGGATTGCAATCAATATCAAGCACAATGAAATCCACGAGTACATAGTTCCTATTTGCAATAATAAGAACATCATTGATTCTTCCCATGGGTTGCTTGATAGTAGAATCCGCAATGTGCAAATTACGAGAACACTCCTCAATCTCATTAAAGCCTAGAACATCACATAAAGACTTTGGAATCGCGGAAACACTAGCACCCAAATCACACAAAGCATTGCATTCATAGTTTTTGATTTTGATTTTGATAGTAGGTTCCCACTTATCATGAAGCTTTCTAGGAATAGAAATTTCCAACTCAAGTTTCTCTTCAAGAGATTTTATCATAGCATCGACGATACGATCGGCAAAGGCCTTGTTTTGGCTATAAGCGTGTGGAGAGTTTTGCATGGATTGCATCAAGGAAATGCATTCAATTAAGGAGCAACTATCATAATTGACTTCCTTGAAATCCAAATTAGTAGTTTCATTACTACTCAAAGTTTTGATTTCTTCTACTCCACTTTCAATGCTTTTAGGATCAAGATAGATGGACTCCGAATCATTAGGGCATTTTTCAACCAAAGTGGATTCATATCCAGCCCCATCATCATTAGGTTTGCCACTAGAAAACAAGGATTCAATGGGAGTCACACCAAGCACTTTAAGATCTTCGTGATTCTTATCACGAGAACACGCCTTTTTAAGCCATTCATGTCTAGCACGAATTTGGGCGGTTCTTTCTTTGCTCTCACTCATGGAAACACGCATAGCTTTCAAAGTTTCATCCATATTGATCTAGGGAGGAGCACATCTAACTTTCAAAGCATCAATATCAATAGACATTCTATCAATGCTCCTAGCCAAATCATCAATTTTGAGTAGTTTTTCCTCTACGGACGCATTGAAAATCTTTTGCGAGTTGATAAACTCTTTGATATTACTCTCTAGATCAGAGGGTAATTTATTGTAATTTCCATGAGTATTCTTGTAGGAGTTGCCAAAGTTATTAGAGCCGTTTCTAGGAAATGGCCTAGGAACATAGTTTCCTCTAAAAGCATTGGTGTTGCCAAAATTATTCGTACCAACAAAATTAACGTCCAAGCTTGCATTACTACTCTCAATCAAGGAAGACAAGGGCATATCATTAGGATCTAAAGGAGCACTTCTACTAGCAACCAAATTCATTAACTCATCCATCTTAGCACTCAACGAGTTAATTTCTTCTATAGCGTGTACCTTTTTACTAGTAGGTGACCTTTCAGTGTGACACTGAGAGTAGTTTGTCATGATATTGTCTAGGAGTTTTGTGGCTTCTCCTAATGTGATTTCCATGAACGTTCCACCTGAGGCGGAGTCTAAGATATTTCGAGAAGCGAAATTTAAACAAGCGTAGAAGATTTGTATAATCATCCAAAGACTCAAGCCATGAGCGGGACAATTTCTAATCATCAATTTCATTCTCTCCCAAGATAGTGAAACATGTTCATGATCAAATTTCTTAAAACTCATGATATCATTACAGAGAGAGATAATCCTACCGGCGGAAAATACTTGGATATATAAGCATCTTTGCACTTGTTCCAAGAATCAATACTATTTTTGGGCAAAGATGAAAACCAAGTTTTTGCTCGATCTCGCAACGAGAATGGAAAAAGCTTCAATTTAATCATATCATTATCCACATCTTTCTTCTTTTGCATATCACAAAGCTCAATGAAGGTATTAAGATGGGATGCGACATCTTCACTAGGAAGGCCGGAGAATTGCTCTTTCATAACAATATACAACAAAGCAACATCGAATTCGTATGATTCCGTACTAGTGGCGGGAGCAATTGGATTACTAATAAAATCATTATTATTAGTATTCGAGAAGTCACAAAGTTTGGTGTTTTCAGTCATGGTGACTTCAGCAAGCAAACAAGCACACAAGCGAACAGTAAGCAAGCGAGAGAAAAGGGCGAACGAAAAGGACAAACGAAAAAGGCAAATATTTTTGTAAATTTTTGTTTTTCAGAAGTGGGGGAGAGGAATACGAGAGGCAAAAAAATAAATGCAAGAGATGAGTTTGCGACACTTACCTGGAAGAGCTTCACCCAGAACTTGATACTCCCCGGCAACGGCGCCAAAGTCCTTCTGTTGCCTCTTGAGCTTGCGTTGGTTTTTCCCTTGAAGAGGAAAGGGTGATGCATCACAGGAGCAGTAAGTATTTCCCTCAGTTTGAGAACCAAGGTATCAATCCAGTAGGAGAATCAAGCCAAGTGTCCAGAGTACCTGCGCAAACACAAATGAGCTTGCACCCAACGCTATAAAGGGGTTGTCAATCCATTCAAGATTGATTGCAAAGTGAGATCTGAAGGCGAAAAGTGCAATGAAGTAAAAGTGAAAGGCTGAAAATATGGTGTGAAGTAGACCCCGGGGCTATAGTGTTCACTAGAGGCTTCTCTCAAAATAGCAAATATCACGGTGGATGAACAAATTACTATCGAGCAATTGATAGAACCGCGCAAAGTCATGACGATATCTAAGGCAATGATCATACATATAGGCATCACGTCCGAGACAAGTAGACCGATAATGTCTGCATCTACTACTATAACTCCACACATCGACCGCTATCCAGCATGCATCTAGTGTATTGAGTTCATGACGAACAGAGTAACGCCTTAAGCAAGATGACATGATGTAGAGGGATAAACTCAAACCAATGATGTAAACCCCATCTTTTTACCCTTGATGGCAACAACACGATGCGTGCCTCGCTACCCCTTGTGTCACTTGTTGAGGTCACCGCACGGTATGAACCCAAAACCAAGCACTTCTCCCATTGCAAGAATCATAGATCAAGTTGGCCAAACAAAACCCACAACTCGAAGAGAATTACAAGGATATGAAATCATGCATATAAGAGACCAGAAGAAACTCAAATAAGATCCATAGATAATCTGATCATAAATCCTCAATTCATCGGATCTCTACAAACACACCGCAAAAGAAGATTACATCAGATAGATCTCTATGAAGATCATGGAGGACTTTGTATTGAAGATCCAAGAGAGAAAAGAAGCCATCTAGCTACTAGATATGGACCCGAAGGTCTATGGTGAACTACTCATGCATCATCAAAGAGGTCATGGTGTTGATGAAGAAGCCCTCCGTATCCGAATCCCCCCTTCGGCAGGGCACCAGAACATGCCCCAGATGGGATCTTGCGGAGACAGAAGCTTGCGGCGGCGGAAAAGTATTTTCGTGGATCTCTCGCGCAGTTTTGGATTTTTCACGAATTTATAGGCGGAAGAGGTAGGGGAGACAAGCCACATGGGGCCCACAAGCCTGCTAGGCGCGGGGCCCCTGTCCGCGCCTAGGTGGCTTGTGGCGTCCCCTGGTGGCTTCTGCCTTGGTTCTCACGTCCCATGCGTATCTTCTATTCCGAAAAAAAATATTTTTGGAAGTTTTATTCCGTTTGGACACCGTTTAAAATCCTCCTCTGAAAAGGGTCAAAAACACAGGAAAAATAGGAACTGCCAGTTGGCACTGAGTTAATAAGTTAGTCCCAACAAGATATAAAAGGCATATAAAACATCCAAAGTTTGACAAGGTATTAGCATGGAACCATCAAAAATTATAGATACGTTGGAGACGTATCAGTGAGAAACACGTACTCCTCCAAGCTTAGGCTTTTGGTCTAAGTTGTTCTACTCCCATGGAGGGAAATAACCGTCTCCGGGGTACTCCGAAGTGTACTGAGGGTGCCACTGCTGGGTGAGCTCCTCTGGCTCCCACTGATAAACTGGCGTCTGGTACTCGACTGGTAGCTCGGGCACGGGCGCCTGTGGTGGCGCTATGCCCCAATATATGTAGATGTCCGAGGGCATAATAATGTACCTGCCTAGATGAAGATTAAACAAAGAAGGAGCAAGCAAAGTAATAGTCTCACGAGTACCCTGACTAAATACCAAGTTATAAATCATCCTATTATTTATATCTTTATCAAGAAAGTCATGGTGAACCATGCTATCATAATCTAGATATCTCTCAGGAAGAAGCATCTCTTCTTCCTCGTACAGTCTAATAGGTATCTCAAAATGTTTAGCAAGACAGGTAGCACATATACCTCCATAAACAATGCCTTTAGTACGGTTCGTGTTCAACCTTTGAGCCACTATAGCGCCAAGCTATAAGTTTTATCATTATAAAGAGCTTCGCGCAAAACCGCAAGATCTGGGGAGCTAAGAGCCCCAGCTTTCCCATGGCCAATCAAACATTTTCCCACAAATAATGAGAGATACCGAAGCACGGGAAAATGTACACTAGCAACTCTAGCGCAAGACACTCCTCTCTCCTCTCCTACAACAATAGTATCAATGAAAGCCTCCAAGTCCCATGGACGAGGTTCATGAATATCCCCAACATAAGGTAATTTGCAAACATTGCAAAAATCCTGAAGTGACATGCACTGGGGGGTATCATATAACTTGAACTCAACCATAGCAGGACTCGTCCTTGGAAATAAATTAAAACTTTGCACGAAAAAATTAGTGAGGAGGAGGTATTGTGGACACTTATCTTCAACAAATGCGGTAAGGCATGCGTTCTCCACCAAGTAATAAAAATCCTCATAAAGGCAGGCGGCACGTAAGAACACATCGCTTGGCCACTGGCATGCTCGAACTTCTGCAACTCGGGGGATCGGATACTTGGGTTTCTTCTTCTCATTTTCATCTTCCTTGGGGTCACGGCTTGAAGAGCCTCTTAGGAACCTCCTCATCTTTTCCTTTTTCTTTCTCTGAAAATTTATGAAATATTGAGTGACTCAAAAGAAAAGTGAACAAGGCTCAACGAAACTCATAGCAACTACTCCTACAAGTGCCTAGAGGCCATATCATGCATCCAAATTACTTGGGACCAACTAAAATTAACATGCAAAGCTCAAGAGCAGGTTCACCAAGGCAGCAAAAATATGCAACGAATAAAGCACTAGAGCAAAAACTAATTGGACCATTGGAGGAGTCACATACCAAGGAACAATTTCCCCAAAACAGTTTGGTGAATGGAGCTTTGCACAAGGAGATCGAAAAACGCAGCAAGAAGAGCAAGAACACGGGTTTGAGCTGTGGAATGATTTTTTTTGGAGGTAGGAAAAGGAGATGGGAGCTGGAATAAGTGGAGGGGGGCCACGTGGGGCCCACAAGCCTACCAGGCGCGACCAGGGGGTGCCCGCACCTCCTGGGCTTGTGGCCCACTGGTGCATCCCCCTGACTAGCTCTCTATCTCAGATTTTTTCAAAAATTCCAGAAAAAATCATACTAGAATTTCACGGCATTTGAAGAACTTTTATTTTCGGGACACTTTTCTAAGGGACACAAAAAGCATAAAACTGGAAAAACTAAAGCTAATTTATCATTTTTCTTCTAAATAAGAGAAAATAAAAGTTCGAAATAGAAGGTTGTGACTCCTAGATTCGTCCACGTCATGGTCATCAAAAGAAATCTGTCAATGAGGTTGATCAAGTATCCTTAATAAACTTTTTTAGAATCACATGAAACCACAGAATTTTTGAATAATCACTAGGTTACCTCAACGGGGATGTGCATATCCCCAACAAGTAAATCATACTTCATGTTGACAATAGGTATAGGGCATTCAAAGCTTCCAATAAGAAGTGATGAAGTTTTTTAATAGCATTGATGCAATGTACTCGATATTGTTTCTTCGGAAAGTGCACCGTGTGCTCATTACCATTAACATGGAAAGTGACATTGCCTTTGTTCCAATCAATAACAGCCCCTGCATTGTTTAAAAAGGGTCTTCCAAGGATGACCGCCATGGCATCATCCTCGGAAATATCAAGAATAACAAAGTCCGTTAAGATAGTAATGTTAGCAACCACAACAGGCACATCCTCGCAAATGTCGATAGAGAAAGCAGTTGATTTGTCGACCATTTGCAAAGACATTTCAGTGGGTGTCAACTTATCCAACTCAAGTCTACGATAAAGAGAGAGAGAGGCATAACACTAACACCGGCTCCAAGATCGCATAAAGCAGTTCTAACGTAGTTTCCTTTAATGGAGCAAGGTATAGTGGGCACTCCGGGATCACCTAGTTTCTTAGTAGTTCCACCCTTGAAGGTGTAATTAGGGAGCATGGTGGAAATCTCAACCACACGTATCTTACTTTTATTAGTCACAATATCTTTCATGTGCTTAGCATAAGGAGACATTTTGAGCATATCTGTCAAACGCATTTGTAGAAAGGCAGGTCTAATCATTTCAACAAAGCCCTCAAAATCCTCATCGTCCTTTTTCTTGGATGGTTTGGGAGGAAAGGGCATGGGTTTCTGAACCCATGGTTCTCTTTCTTTACCATGCTTCCTAGCAATGAAGTCGTTCTTATCGTATCTCTTGTTCTTAGGTTGTGGGTTATCAAGATCAACACTAGGTTCAATATCCACATCCTTATCATTACTAGGTTGAGCATCAACATGAACACCACTATCAATATTATCACTAGGTTCATGTTCATCACCAGATTATGTTTCGGCATCCGAAACAGAGACATCGTTTGGATTCTCGGGTGTAACAACAACAGGTTTGCTAGCATGCAAGTTCCTATCATCTTTCTTTTTCTTCCTAATACCAGGATGACTAGGTGCATCAGTGTTACCTCCTTGAGAATCTTGTTCAATTCTCTTAGGGTGACCCTCAGGATACAAAGGTTCCTGGGTCATTCTACCACCTCTAGTGAGAACTCTAACAGACTTGTCATTCAACTCATTGAGCAAGTCATTTTGAGCCTTAAGTACTTGGTCTACTTGAGTAGCGACCATAGAGGCATGTTTACTCAAGAGCTTAAGATCATTGACATTTCTATCCACACAAGCACTTATATGATCAATCATACGAGCATTTTGCCTCAATTGTCTGCTAACATAATCATTGAAACTTTGTTGTTTGGCAACAAAGTTATCTAATTCGTCTAAGCATAAGCTAGCAGGTTTATCAAAGGGAATATCAATCTCATTGAATCTACGAAGAGAATTTACCTCTACTACCTGTGTCGGATTATCAAGACCATGTATTTCTTCGATAGGTGGTGGATTCTTAACATCTTCAGATTTAATACCTTTCTCTTGCATAGATTTCTTGGCTTCTTGCATATCTTCAGGACTTAGGAATAGAATACCGATTTTCTTTGGAGTTGGCTTCGGAGGTGGTTCGGGAATAGTCCAAGCATTATCATTGCTCAAGATATTATTCAATAAAATCTCAGCTTGTTCCACAGTTCGTTCGCTGAAAACACAACCAGCACAACTATCTAGGTGGTCCCTAGAAGCATCGGTTAGTCCATTATAAACGATATCAAGTATTTCATTTTTCTCAAGAGGGTGATCACGCAAAGCATTAAGTAGCTGGACAAGCCTCCCCCAAGCTTGTGGGAGCCTCTCTTCTTCAACTTGCACAAAGTTATATATATCCTGTAAGCCAGCTTGTTTCTTATGGGCAGGAAAATATTTCTCAGAGAAGTAATAAATCATATCCTGGGGACTACGCACACAACCAGGAGCAAGAGAAGTGAACCAAGTCTTAGCATCACCCTTTAGTGAGAAATGAAACAACTTAAGGATATAGTAGTGGCGGATCTTTTCCTCATTAGTGAATAGGGTGGCTATATCGTCTAGTTTGGTAAGATGTGCTACAACTATTTCAGACTCATAACCATGAAAAGGATCAGATTCGACCTAAGGGATTAACTCAGGATCGACAGAGAATTCATAATCCTTATCAGTAACAAAGATAGGCGAAGTAGCAAACTTAGGATCGTATTTAATCCTAGCGTTTAGAGATTATTCTCTCCAGTTGCGCAATAATTTCTCAAGATCATAGCTATCCTTACAAGCAAGAAAGTCCTCAGCTACCTCTCCCTCCATAACATAACCCTCAGGTATATCAGGCAATTCATATCTAGGAGAGCTAGTTCTAACAGGTGAAACAACAGGTTCTACTTCAATAATTTCAGCAGTTTTAGAAGTATCATCACATTCAGCAGTATCAAGAAAAGCATCATCATAAGCATCATGGATAGGAGAAGTAGCATCATCAAGCACATGCGACATATCAGAATTTCTAGTAGGTGGTGGTGTCGCAAACTTACTCATAACTGAAGGTGAATCAAGTGCAGAGCTAGATAGCAGTTCCTTACCTGTCCTCGTAGTTGAGGGCAATACTTTAGTTTTTGGATCTCTCGGATTCCTCATAGTGATCCACAGACGTAAATTCCAAGTGACTTAGAGAATAGAGCTATGCTTCCCCGGCAACGGCGCCAGAAAAAGGTCTTGATAACCCACAAGTATAGGGGATCGCAATAGTTTTCGAGGGTAGAGTATCCAACCCAAATTTGTTGATTCGACACAAGGGGAAGCCGAATAATATTCTTGAGTATTAGCAGTTGAGTTGTCAATTCAACCACACCTGAAAGACTTAGTATCTGCAACAAAGTTTCAGTAGAAAAGTAGTGTGATAGTAATGGTAGCAACGGTAACACTACCAGTAGTGACCACAGTAGCGGTAACAGTAGCAGAAGTGACAATAGTAGAGGTAAAGTAACATAGCAAGGAACAGTAGGAAAAGACTCGTAGGCATTGGATCGGTGATGGATAATTATGTGGAATGACATTCATCATGTATCAGTTATAACATGGGGTGATTTGTAACTAGCTCGAGTTCGTCAATGTAATGTAGGCATGTATTCCGTATATAGTCATACGTGCTTATGGAAAAGAACTTGCATGACATCTATTGTCCATCCCTCCTGTGGCAGCGGGGTCCTAATGGAAACTAAGGGATATTAAGGTCTCCTTTTAATAGAGAACCGAAACAAAGCGATTGTTGTACTCGAACAATCTGAGCACATGCTCAACTATTGAGCTTTTCTCCTTTACTTTGTAGACAAAGAATCTTGTCGGGGGTCTCATAGATCTCAACAAGGGCACGAGCATGAAATCTCAATTTCATCTCTTAGAACATCTCTTATGTTCCACAACGTTTCAAAACGTCTTCGGCGCCTTGCTTCTAAGCTATTAAGTATTATGCACTGAACTATCACGTAGTCATCAAAAACATGTATGTCAGATGTTCGCAACATCCACAGACGACGCTAGAGGTGCAGCACACCGAGTAGTGCATTAAGCACATATGCCTTCTGCGCAGCAATGAGGATAATCCTCAATTTTATGGATTCAGTCCACAAAGTTGCTACTATCAACTTTCAACTAAATTTTCTCTAGGAACAAATAAAAAATAGTAGAGCTATAGCGCAACCTACATCGTAATTCGCAAAGACCATTAGACTATGTTCATGATAATTAGTCCAATTAATCATAACACTTAAGAACTCCCACTCAAAAAGTACACCTCTCTAGTCATTTGAGTGGTACATGATCCAAATCCACTAACTCAAGTCCGATCATCACGTGAGTTGAGAATAGATTCAGTGGTAAGCATCTCTAAGCTAATCATATCAACTATACGATTCATGCTCGACCTTTCGGTCTCATATGTTCCGAGGCCATGTCTGCACATGCTAGGCTCATCAAGCTTAACCCGAGTGTTCCGCGTGTGCAACTGTTTTGCACCCGTTGTATGTGAACGTTGAGTCTATCACACCCGATCATCACATGGTGTCTCAAAACGACGAACTATAGCAACGGTGCATAGTCAGGGAGAACACAATTTCGTCTTGAAATTTTAGTGAGAGATCACCTCATAATGCTACCGTCGTTCTAAGCAAAATAAGGTGCATAAAAGGATTAACATTACATGCAATTCATAAGTGCCATGATATGGGCCTCATCATGTGCTTCTTGATCTCCATCACCAAAGCACCAACACGATCTTCTTGTCACCGGCGCCACACCATGATCTCCATCATCATGATCTCCATCAACGTGTCGCCATCGGGGTTGTCGTGCTACTTATGCTATTACTACTAAACCTATGTCCTAGCAATATAGTAAACACATCTGCAAACACAAATGTTAGTTTAAAGACAACCCTATGGCTCCTGCCGCTTGTCGTACCATCGACGTGCAAGTCGATATTAACTATTACAACCTGATCATCTCATACATCTAATATATGACATCACGCCATTGGCCATATCATATCACAAGCATACCCTACAAAAACAAGTTAGACGTCCTCTAATTTGTTGTTGCATGTTTTACATGGCTGCTATGGGTATCTAGTATGATCGCATCTTACTTACGCAAAAACCACAACGGAGATGTGCAAATTGCTATTTAACCTCTCCAAGGACCGCCTCGGTCAAAACTAATTCAACTAAAGTAGAAGGAACCGACACCCGCCAGTCATCTTTATGCAACGAGGTTGCATGTCAATCGATGAAACCAGCGTACGAATAATGTCGGTCCGGGCCGCTTCAATCCAACAATACCGCCGAATCGAGAAAAGACTAAGGAGGGCAGCAAATCGAACATCACCATCCACAAAACCCTTTGAGTTCTACTCGAGATAACATGTACGCATGAACCTAGCTCATGATGCCACTGTTGGGGAAGGTTGCATGGGAAACAAAAAATTTCCTATGCACACGAAGACCTACCATGGTGATGTCCATCTAAGAGAGGGGATTTGGATCTACGTACCCTTGTAGATCGCACAGAAGGAAGTGTTTAAGAAACGCGGTTGATGTAGTGGAACGTCTTCATGTCCCTCGATCAGCCCCACGAACCGTCCCGCGATCCGTCCCACGATCCGTTCCGATCAAGTGCCGAATGGACGGCAGCTCCGCATTCAGCACGCATACAGCTCAACGATGATCTCGGCCTTCTTGATCCAGCAAGAAAGACGGAGAAGTAGATAAGTTCTCCGACAGCGTGACAGCGCCCCGGTGGTGGTAACGATCTACTCCTGCAGGGCTCCGCCCGAGATCCGCAGAAATACGATCTAGAGGAAGAACTATGGTGTCTAGATCTGAGTTGCACGTGGAAAAACTTGTCACTAATCAGCCCTAAATCACCACTATATATAGGAGGGAGGGGAGGAGGCTTGCCTTGAGGGCCAAGCCCTCAAGGGTGCGTCGGCCAAGGGAGAGGAGGAGTCCTACTCCAATCCTATTCCAATTAGGATTGGAAAGTGGAGTCCTCTTCCTTCCCACCTCTTTTTTTTCTTTTTCTTTGGTTATCTATCCTTGGCGCCAAGGCCCTCTTGGGCTGTCCCAACAGCCCACTAAGGGCTGGTGCACCACCCCTAGGGCCATTGGGCTTCCCCCGGGTGGGTTGTCCCCCTCCCGGTGAACTTTCGGAACCCATTCGTCACTCCTCGTACATTCCCGGTAATGCCCGAAAACCTTCCGGTAACCAAATGAAGCCATCCTATATATCAATCTTCGTTTCCGGACCATTCCGGAAACCCTCGTGACGTCCGTGATCTCATCAGGGACTCCGAACAACATTCGGTAACCGCACATACAACTCAACTATACTAAAACATCATCGAACCTTAAGTGTGCAGACCCTGCGGATTCGAGAACTATGTAGACATGCCCGAGGCACTCCTCGGTCAATATCCAATTGCGGGACCTGGATGCCCATATTGGATCCTACATATTCTCCGAAGATCTTATCGGTTGAACCTCAGTGTCAAGGATTCATATAATCACGTATGTCATTCCCTTTGTCTTTCGGTATGTTACTTTCCCGAGATTTGATCGTCGATATCCGCATACCTATTTCAATAACGTTACCGGCAAGTCTCTTTACTCGTTCGGTAATACAAGATCCCGTGACTTACACTTAGTCACATTTCTTGCAAGGCTTGTGTGTGATGTTGTATTACCTAGTGGGCCCCGAGATACCTCTCTGTCACACGGAGTGACAAATCCCAGCCTTGATCCATACTAACTCAACGGACACCTTTGGAGATACGTGTAGAACACCTTTATAGTCACCTAGTTACATTGTGACGTTTGATGCACACAAGGTATTCCTCCGGTGCCAGTGAGTTATATGGTCTCATGGTCACAGGAATAAATACTTGACACGCAGAAAACAGTAGAAATAAAATGACACGATCAATATGCTACGTATATAATTTGGGTCTTTACCATCACATGATTCTCCTAATGATGTGATCGTGTTATCAAGTGACAACACTTGCCTATGGCCAGGAAACCTTGACCATCTTTGATCAACGAACTAATCAACTAGAGGCTCACTAGGGACAGTGTGTTGTCTATGTATCCAAACATGTATTTGAGTTTCCAATCAAACAATTCTAGCATGGATAATAAACGATTATTATGAACAAGGAAATATAATAATAAGTAATTTATAATTGCCTCTAGGGCATATTTCCAACAGTCGAATGGGCACATAGTGGATCCAGTCGGGAGCCTGAAGAACCACATCTAGAAAGGTCGGTGACCACCTCTCCCGAATCAAGTAGAACAAATAAGGTCCATAGATGGGGACCTTACAATGAAACACAACCGACGGAAGCTCACTCCACATGACATGGGACACATCAAGCGATCGAGGAGCATGAACCCGCCCTTTCTCACACGTGAAAAGCATATCCAACAGATAGGAATGCACCTGGTCCATGTTGCCCATACGAGGAAAGAGAGTGTTGCAAAAGATTATGTGCATGACATCAAGAAACGGGTTCGGCACATGAGATTGTTCGCAAGTTGGAGACACCTTCTCAATAAGGTATGGCAGCAACTTTTCCTTGGGGGCAGCATTTGTGTTCTCGTGCAGGCGCAAACCAACTGGCTTCTCAAGCCCCTCATTCCGAATGTTCAAGATCCATGAACTCCTTCCAGGTAGCAGACAACTTCTCACCATTGGTCATCCAAGTCATTGTTCGCTCTTCATCAGTGTGGAAGTGGACGGAAGCAAAGAACTGAGACAAAATCTCAGGATCATAGTCAAGCTGAAAAGAGATGATCTCCTCGATGCAAAGCTGCTCCACCATGTCCAGAGGTTCACTAAAGTAAGTCGGGTCCTTATTGAGATGATCCATGTCAATCCACTGAACCGGTACATATATATTCTGCTTTGCCTTGATCACATCTAGATAGATGAGAGCCTGTTGCCTGGTCCAGAATAGTTCATAGCCCTTGAGACGAACCCTATGGTTGACATAGGGGTTGAGCTTCTGGCGAATCTAAAACTCGGCTTGCGGCATGCCCTCCAAACAGACAATGTGCTTCTTGTTCTTGTTGGTAGGCCTCTTGAAGTTGCGCTTCGGATCATTGGATCCCTCATGTGCCAATTTATTGCGAAGGCGCTTGGAACTTGTATCCCGAGAAGGATTCGAGCTCCTCGAGCTGGAACCAGAGCCACCACCTATGACACACAACGCGAACACAAGAGAAAATCGAAAGAAGTCAATGCAAAGACCAAAGCAAACCAGAGAACCACATAGAATTGAGAATTAGCATGACAAAACATGGTAATTTAGGGTCGAGCGGTAGTACCAGATGTCAAGCGGTACTAAAATTTTACTACTGCGCCAACTGCGGTAGTACCGCTCCAGGAGGAGTGGTAGTACCACACGGGGCAAAAACCGCAAGATCTGACACCCAAAAGTCAGATCGGTACTACTGTAGATCAAAACTACCTTGTTGTATCCTACTAAATAGAATTTCTACCACACGAGAACTCTCCAACCATCCACTCATGCAAAGATTTTATCCACAAATCAATGAAACCAACTCATATGCCCCAAAACCTAGATCCAACAAAATAGAAGCGAAGAGAGAAGAACTAGGGGCAATACCGGGTTCCATGGCACGAGGGAGAGGAGGGAAATGATCGCACCAAACGGAATGGGAGGAGAGTGGCCGGAGTCGGAGATCCAGCGAGGTCCTCGGGCACCGTTCCTTGAGAGGGGAGAGAGAGAAGAGAGGATCGGATGAATGGGTCTGGGGAGTAGGAACTCCCCCCTTGCCCGTCCATAACCCCTCGCGGTCCCGACGGCGCGGTAGTACCGCACGTCATCATGGTAGTATCGCGTGGCCAGTGGTAGTAAATATTTACTACCGCTCGCTAGGCTGTAGTACCACTCGTCTAGCGGCACAAAAAATATAGTGTCGCGCTGGATGTGGTAGTACCGTGTCGGTGCTGCTACAGGACGAGTGCAACAGTAACACCACTCCGGCGGTAGTACCGTGGCGATCCACGGTGGTACCACTCAGCCAAGAAAAGGCAGGTTCGGGCCTTTGCAGGAAAAACAAAGAAACACAACAAGGTCCAAGCGAAAGGGACACACACTAGAGATCACAACAAAGCAAATCAAACACGAACAACAAATACCGAAACGAATCCTTACATGAAGAGAGGGCGGTGGCCGGAGCCACCTATGTTTGGAAAATTGGTATGACACCGCAAAGAATTATCTTTGGGTCCATGACCAAAGCTCGACTTTAAAGCACAAGTGACATCAACAATGGTTAATGTGAAAGACGTGATCAATCTATGCATAATGGGGAGGAGGGAATGTTCATTGAGAGAACAACACTCCCTCTATGTCCATGTCTACACCTATAGAAATATATAATGATGAGTGTGATGTGGTGTGCCTAGTTTCAAGCCACATTGCTCGAAGTAATGATATTTAGCTCATGCTTTAGCTCACGAAACCTTGCTTCATCTAGAGTCTTTGTGAAAATATCCGCAAGTTGATCTTCTGTGTTGATGTAGATGACCTCAATATCTCCACGCTTGATATGATTTCGAATGAAATGATGACGAATCTCAATATGATTGGTCTTGCTATGTTGCACCGGATTGAGAGAAATTTTGATAGAACTTTCATTATCACATAGAAGAGGCACTTTGTCACAAGTGACACTGTAATCCTTTAAAGTTTGCCACATCCATAGTAATTGAGCACAACAACTTGCGGGAGCAACATACTCGGCCTCGGTGGAAGAAACTGAGACACAATTTTGCTTCTTCGAAGACCAACTTACCAAAGAGCGACCAAGGAATTGGCATCCTCAAGAAGTTGACTTCCTCTCCACATAGTCTCCACCCATATCTAAGTCAGAGTAACCCACAAGATCAAAGCTTGATCCTTTAGGGTACCATAAGCCAAAGTTTGGGGTATGAGCCAAATATCGAAAGATTCGCTTGACTGGCGCATAGTGGCTACCATGCACAAATTCCCACACTCTACATGATATCCAGTCTAGATGCAAAAAGGTAGAGCAAGGATCCAATCATGGAGCGATATTCCTTTTGATCCACTGCTTTACCATTGGGATCACTGTCAAGCTTGCATTTGGTTGGCATGGGAAACTTGACCGTCTTGACGTCCTCTAGCTTTAATCTCTTGAGCATGTCTTGGATGTACTTTTCTTGGTTGATGAACATTCCGTCTCTTCTTTGCTTGACTTCGAACCTAAGAAAGAACTTCAACTCTCCCTTCATAGACATCTCAAACTTCTCGGTCATTAGTGCATAAAACTGTTCATTGAAAGATTTGTTAGGAGAACTGAATATAATATCATCAACATATAGTTGGCATATGAAAAAAATCCCCTTTAACCCTTTTAGTAAGAAGGGTGGGATCAATTTTCCCAATTACAAACCCACGATCTTGCAACAACTCGGTAAGGTTCTCATACCACACACGTGGGGCTTGTTTAAGGCCGTAGAGCGCCTTTTTGAGTTTGTATACATGAGAGGGGAACTTGGGATCCTCAAATCTCGGGGTTGTTTGACATATACTAACTCATTCAAGGGACCATTAAGAAATGCACTCTTCACATCCATTTGTTGCAATTTGAAATCATGATGAGATGCATATGCAAGCAACATGCGAATAGATTCAAGACAAGCAACGGGGGCAAAGGTTTCACCATAGTCGATACTCTCGACTTGAGAGTAGCCTTGAGCCACCAATCTTGCCTTGTTTAGAACAACAACGCCATTCACATCTTGCTTGTTCTTCAAGATACATTTGGTCCCAATGACATTATGTTCCTCCGTTGGCCTTGGCACTAATTCCCAAACTTGATTGCGCTCGAAGTTGTTAAGTTCATCATGCATGGATTCAAGCTAATCCTCATCATCGAGCGCTTCATGTACCTTTCGGGGTTCAACACACGAAACAAACGCATGATGCTCACAAAAGTTTGATATTTTTTACGAGTAGTTACCCCTTTTCTCGAGCTTCCAAGCACATTTTCCAAGACATGCTGTTGACGCTCGAGCTTGGAATCCACCTTGGCGGTGCGGCTCTCCAAGAGTTCCTCAGTAGGTAGTTGAGGATCATCATCTTGATCATCTGAGTACCGTCTTGAGCTTGCTCACATGCTTGCCCTTGATCTTGTGGTTGCACTTGATCTTGAGCAAGCTCGGAGTCTTGAGCATGATCTTGGACATCATTTTGTCCATCACCGTCTTCATGAGGTTGATCTTGTTCATTGGGTTGAGGGCCTTCACTTTGTTCTTCGGAAGCGTGTGGGTCTAGAGAGGGTGATGGCTCCACTTGAGTAGAGCATTGTCCTTCTCCTTCAGCCACAAGGGGTTTCTCAATGGGGAGTATTTGACCAATCCCCATTCTTCTTATGGCTTGAGGAGGAATTTCATCACCTACATCACAAAGACCACTTTGCTCCAGTTGGGAGCCATTATTTTCATCAAACTCTACATTACATGTCTCCTCAATGAGTCTGGTGGACTTGTTGAGGACACGGTAAGCATGAGAGTTTGTAGCATAACCAACAAATATGCCCTCTTGAGCCCTAGTTTCGAATTTAGACAAACGAACACCTTTTTTGAGAATGAAACACTTACAACCGAACACCCGGAAGTACTTGAGGTTGGGCTTGTTCCCGGTAAGAATCTCATATGGAGCCTTATTCAAGCCTTTGCGGAGGTAGAGCCGATTGGATGCATGACATGCGGTGTTCATGGCTTCGGCCCAAAAGTTATACGGAGATTTGAACTCCGCCATCATGGTTCTTGCCACATCCATGAACGTCCGATTCTTCCTCTCCGCCACACCATTTTGTTGAGGGGTATAGGGTGCCGACTATTGGTGATTGATCTCCTCGTCACTAAGGAACTCATCCAAGGTGTAGTTCTTGATCTCGGTGCCGTTGTCACTCCTAATCATCAATATCTTTGTTTCATGTTGACGTTGAGCTTCATTAGGAAAGTCAATGACAGTTTGTTGAGTCTAACTCTTCCTCTTGAAGAAGTACACCCAAGTGTATCTTGAGTAATCATCCACAATCACCAAGCAATACTTAAGGAGCTCAAAGGGCCTCTTTTAGTAGATGATAGTCGTGGGACGGTGAGCCGTTTCATGAAGCTTTCCTTCAATACAAGAACTGCAAGCACAGTCTTTGGCAAAACTCACATTTGTTAGTCCATGAACATGATCCCCTTTGAGGAGACTTTGCAAAGATCTCATATTGACATAAGCTAGCTGGCGATGCCAAAGCCAACCCACATCAACTTTAGCCATTAGACAAGTCCCGGTCTTAGTGGGTCGCTCCAAAAAGTTCACCACATAGAGACCGTTCTCGACATGTCCAACATAGGCTACTTTAAGAATCTTGCTGCACGAAAGGGCCACGGTATCAAGATCAAAGAATGTGGCAAAGCCCATAATTGCAAGTTTACAAAAGGAAAGCAAATTGTATGCAAGGGACTCAACAAGCATGACCTTCTCTATAGATAAATGTTGAGAGATTACCACCTTGCCAAGTCCAAATACCTTAGATGTTGAGGCATCACCAAATTGGAGATGGTTGGGCATAGATGGAATTGGATGCACATGCGGCACCAAGTCCTTGCTCCCGGTCATATGATTTGTGGCCCCACTATCGAGCAACAATGACACCCCACCAGAAGCAAACTCCTACAAGAGATCAATGCTTAGATTTAGGTACCCATTCTTGAACGGGTCCTTTGATGTTAGAAACAAGGGTCTTAGGAACCCAAATATACCATTCAATGTACCCATAATAAGAACCAACAAATTTAGCATAAAT
Organism: Hordeum vulgare subsp. vulgare; assembly: GCF_904849725.1. Lineage (NCBI taxonomy): Eukaryota > Viridiplantae > Streptophyta > Magnoliopsida > Poales > Poaceae > Hordeum > Hordeum vulgare. The sequence continues at coordinate 533,797,324 of NC_058520.1, read as the reverse complement.
ATGCCCATCACTAGCACGACATAAAACATAAGAGGGGTTAAAGTCGCTGGCTTTGTTGCTAGGGATGGTTTCGCCCTTCTTGGCATTGCCACCCCCTTCCTTTTTCTTCTTCTTCTTATGAGTACTCTCACCCTATTTAACAAAAGTTTCCTTGAGAGGAAGAGATTTCTTGGTCTTGTTATTCTTATTCTTCTTAGACTTGGATGCAAACCCAAGTTCCTCCTTTCCTAAAACTTCCTTTTGATTACTCAAAAGGTCATTTAGGTTCTTCTCGCCTTGTATGCATGACACAAGGCCCTTCTCTAGTCGTTCTTTCAACTTGGCATTCTCCTTCATAAGATGCACATGCTCACAACAAGGGTTAGTAGCACAAGCATTATCAATTAGTACGAAGGGAGGACAAGTAGAGATCTGCTTGGTTAGTTTTACTTAGAGTTGATCATGAGACTCCTTAAGAGAGGAATGAAGACCTTTCAAGACCTTGTGTGCCTGGTCAAGTGTTTCAAAATTTTCTTTGAGTATATCATTGCCAACCCCAAGTGAAACTTTCTTGGACTTAAGCACACGGGTAAGAACGATAGCATGATCAAAATCTTTTTGCAATTTAGCATGATCAACGTTGCGTGACTCTGCTACTTCTTGAGCTTGCGTTGGTTTTCCCTTGAAGAGGAAAGGGTGATGCAGCAAAGTAGATAAGTATTTCCCTCAGTTTGTTGAGAACCAAGGTATCAATCCAGTAGGAGGAACAAGCAAGGCCTCAATCTTAGCACTTACACAAACAATCAAACACTTGCACCCAGTGCTATAAAGGGGTTGTCAATCCCTTCACGGTTACTTGCAAGGATGAGAACTGATAGAAATAGATATGAAAGATTGAGGAAATGAAAAGTAAAAGCAAAAGTAAATAAAGTGCAGAAAGATATTTTTGGTATATTGGTGTATAGATCTGAAAGTATAGTGTGGAAAATAGACCCAGGGCCATATGTTTCACTAGAGCCTTCTCTCATGAAGGTAAATAATACGGTGGGTGAACAAATTACTGTCGAGAAATTGATAGAAAAGTGAATAATTATGAAGATATCCAAGGCAATGATTACGCATATAGGCATCACGTCCGTGTCAAGTATACCAAAATGATTCTGCATCTACTACTATTACTCCACACATCGACCGACTCCTGTGTGCATCTAGAGTACTAAGTACATGAAGAACAGAGTAATGCGTTAGGTAAGATGACATGAAGTAGAGGGATAAACTCAAGCAATATGATGAAAACCCCATCTTTTTATCCTTGATGCCAACAATGCAATACATGCTACGCTACCCCTACTTTGTCACTAGGTGAGGACACCGCAAGATTGATCCCAAAACTAAGCACTTCTCCCATTGCAAGAATTACCAAACTAGTTGGCCAAACTAAACCAATAACTCGAAGAGACTTGCAAAGATATGAAATCATGCATATAAGAATATAGATTAAATTCAAATAATATTCATAGATAATCTGAACATAAACCCACAATTCATCGGATCTTGACAAACACACCGCAACACAGTATTACATCAGATAGATTGTCATGAAGATCATGAAGAACATGGTATTGAAAAACAAAGATAGAGAAGAAGCTATCTAGCTACTAGCTATGGACCCGTAGGTCCGTGATGAACTCTCACGCATCATTGGAGGGGCAATGGAGTTGATGTAGATACCCTCCGTGATAGATTCCCCCTCCGACAGATTACCGGAAAAGGCTCCAAGATTGGATCTCACGGAAACAGAGGCTTCCTGTGGCGGAAAAGTATATTTTTGTTGTCGTTCTGGTAATGTGGGAATATTTGGGAATTTATAGGCCAAGGATTAGGGTTAGGAGAGCTGAAGGCGGCCCACAAGCCAGCCCCCGTTGGGCGCGCCCTAGAGGCTTGTCGCCTCCCGGCACGTCTCCTGCCCCCCTCTCCAAGTCCGGCAGGTTTCTTCTGGTCCAAGAAAAATCATTCCGAGGATTTTATTCTGCTTGGACTCCGTTTAATATTCCTTATCTGCAATACACAAAAACAAGGAAAAAACAGAAACTCGCACTAGGCTCTAGATTAATAGGTTAGTCCCAAAAATAATATAAAATAGCATATTAATGCATATAAAACATCCAAAACAGATAATATAATACTCCCTGCATTCCTTTATATAAGGTGTATTTGTTTTTTCATAAAATTTCAGAATGTAAGGTGCATATCTTCTAATTTCCCATAATTCCGTTATTAGCCCTCCTAAAAATAGAAAGTATCATTTTTCTGGTTGTTTGTATCTCTCCTTATAGCAATAGAAGTAAACTATCTCTTTACTTATTGCATATATCACATACGTTTCTAGACTAATTGATTCACTTTCCACTAACCAACAAATTTGCTAAGGGTAATTTAGTATTAACATGTCTATAATTATGTGCCTTCGTCACCGTCCCGAAAATAATAAAGGAACGAAGGGAGTAGCATGGAACAATCAAACATTATAGATACGTTGGAGACGTATCAAGCATCCCCAAGCTTAATTCCTGCTCATCCTCGAGTAGGTAAATGATGAAAACATAATTTTTTATGTGGAATGCTGCTACTTCTCAAACAACAGCGCCATAAATTGACACGTTGATGGAGACTGGGCTTGCGTTGGTTTTTCCCTTGAAGAGGAAAGGGTGATGCGGCACAGGAGCAGTAAGTATTTCCCTCAGTTTGAGAACCAAGGTATCGATCCAGAAGGAGTGTCTCGTCAAGTCCAGAGTACGTGCGAAAACACAAACAAGTTTGCACCCAACGCTTCAAAGGGGTTGTCAATCCCTTCAAGATTGTTTGCAAAGTGAGATCTGAAGGCGGAAAGTGCAACGAAGTAAATAGTGTAAAGCTGAAAATATGGTGTGGAGTAGACCCTAGGGGCCATAGTGTTCACTAGAGGCTTCTCTTAAAATAGCAAATATCACAGTGGGTGAACAAATTACTATCGAGCAATTGATAGAACCGCGCAAAGTCATGACGATATCTAAGGCAATAATCATACATATAGGCATCACGTCCGAGACAAGTAGACCGATACTTTCTGCATCTACTACTATTACTCCACACATCAACCGCTATCCAGCATGCATCTAGTGTGTTGATTTCATGACGAACAGAGTAACGGCTTAAGCAAGATGACATGACGTAGAGGGATAATCTCACACCAATGATGAAAACCCCATCTTTTTACCCTTGATGGCAACAACATGATGCGTGCCGCGCTACCCCTTCTGTCACTAGGGAGGTCACCGCACGGTATGAACCCAAAATCAAGCACTTCTCCCATTGCAAGAATCATAGATCTAGTTGTCCAGACATAAACCATAACTCGAAGAGAATTACAAGGATATGAAATCATGCATAAGAGAGATCAGAAGAAACTCAAAGAAGATTCATAGATAATCTGATCATAAATCCACAATTCATCGGATCTCGACAAACACTGCAAAAGAAGATTACATCGGATAGATATCCATGAAGATCATGGAGAACTTTGTATTGAAGATCCAAGAGAGAGAAGAAGCCATCTAGTTACTAACTATGGACTCGTAGGTCTATGGTGAACTACTCACGCATCATCGGAGAGGTCATGGTGTTGATGAAGAAGCCCTCTATATCTGAATCTCCCCTCCGGCACGGCACCAGAACGTGCCCCAGATGGGATCTTGCGGAAATAGAAGCTTGTGTAAAAGTACTTTCGATGATCTCCTGATTTTTTGGGATTTTTAGGGAATTTATAGGCGTAACCCCTAGGGCATAGGGCACCAAGGGGGCCCACAAGCCTGTGGGCTGCGGCCTCCCCCTGGCCGCGGGGTGGGGGCTTGTGGGGCCCCTGAGGCTCCCCTGCCTTGGCTCTCAAGCTTCCCGATCTTCTTCCGTTCCGAAAAAATCTTTTCGGAGATTTTCTTCCGTTTGGACTCCGTTTCAAAATCTCCTCTGAAAGGGGTCAAAAACATGGAAAAAACAGGAACTAGCACTTGGCACTGAGTTAATAAGTTAGTCCCAAAAAATATATAAAATGCATGCAAAACATCCGAAGTTTGACAAGATAATAGCATGAAACCATCAAAAATTATAGATACCTTGGAGACGTATCAAGCATCCCCAAGCTTAACTCCTGCTCGTCCTCGAGTAGGGAAGTGATAAAGAATGAATTTTTGATGTGGAATGCTACCTAGCATAGTTGCCCTTTGCAACTTATTTCACGTGATATGAATGTTCAGATCCATAAGATTCGAAACAATAGTTTGCTATTGACATGAAAACAATAATACTTCAAGCAAACTAGCAAGGTAATCATGAACTTTCAAAATAACAAGGCCAAGGAAAGTTATCCCTACAAAATCATATAGTCTGGCTAAGCTCCATCATTCTCACACAACTAATGTAAATCATGCACAACCGTGGAATTGGCCAGGTAATTATTTTCGCACTCTTACTTTCTCCAACTTTTTATAACTATCACGCAATACATGAGCGCGAGCCATGGATATAACACTATAGGTGGAATAGAGTGTCGTGGTGGTTATGAGACAAAAAGGAGGAGATGGTCACAATGACTCGGCATATCAAAGGGTTATGGAGATGCCCATTAATAGATATCAATGTGAATGAGTAGGGATTGCCATACAAGAGATGCACTAGAGATATAAGTATGTGAAAGCTCAAAAGGAGAACTAGTGGGTGTGCATCCAACTTGCTTGCTCAGGAAGACCTAGGGAAATTTTTAGGAAGCCCATCATTGGAATATACAAGCCAAGTTATATAATGAAGATTCCCACTAGCATATGGTAGTGACAAAGCAAGAAGCTCTCAATCATGAAGAACATGGTGCTATCATGAAGCACAAGTGTGGAAAAAGATAGTAGCATTGTCCCTTCTCTCTTTTCCTCTCTATTCTTTTTTTTCATTTGGGCTCTTAGGCCTCTCTTTTTTTCTCTTCTTCCTTTTTTTGTTTTTGGGATCTTTGGCCTCTTTTTTTTTCCTCACATGGGATAATGCTCTAATAATGATGATCATCACACTTTTATTTACTCACAGCTCAAAAATCACAATGATGACTCCATAGGAAATGCCTCCGGCAGTGTACCGGGATGTGCAACGATCTAGCATGGCGTATGATGTTGAAACATCTCGCTAGCTATCTTATGATCATGAAATGGCAATATGAGAGTGACGGAAAAAGTCATGAGACGGAACGGTGGGAGTTGCATGGCAATATATCTTGGTATGGCTATGCAAATGCCATAGTAGGTAGGTATGGGGGCTGTTTTGAGGAAGGAATTTGGTGGGTTTGTGCACCGGCGAGAATTGCCCAGTACTACAGAGGCTAGCAATGGTGGAAGGTGAAAGTGCATATATACCATGGACTCACATTAGTCATGAGGAACTCACATACTTGTTGCGAAAGTTTTTATTAGAAATCGAAACAAAGTGCTAAACGCATACTCCAAGGGGAAGGCTTGGTAGGTGTAAACCATCGCGCGATCCCGACCTCAACACAAAGGATGACAATCAATAGATCAATTATGCTCCGACTTCCTAACATAGCGGTTCACCATATGTGCATGCTACGGGAATCACTAACTTCATCACAAGTATTTCTAGATTCACAACACCCTACTAACATAGCTCTTAATATTACCGAATCCACGTCTCAAAACTAACTGAGAGGAATCGAAACTTCTCTTTCTACTCAATGCACATGAAGATGGAGGTTTTTTGCATCCTCCTTGGGTGCCTATCACCTTTGGGACTACTTTCATAGCATAAGCCAGCTACCAAGTCACGCACCGCCGTGCTCTAAAAGATATAAGTGAAGCACATAGAGCAAAAGTATCTAGCTCAAAAGATATAAGTGAAGCACTATGAGCATTCTAGCAAAATCACGATGAGTGCATGTCTCTCTCTCTCAAAAGGTGTGCAAAAAGGATGATTGTGACACAACAAAAAGAAAAGACTCCTAATATACAAGGCGCTCCAAGCAAAACACATATCATGTGGTGAATAAAAATATAGCTCCAAGTAATGTTACCAATGGATTGAAGACGAAAGAGGGGATGCCTTCCCGGGGCATCCCCAAGCTTAGGCTTTTTGGTGTCCTTGAATTTGGCTTGGGATGCCTTGGGCATCCCCAAGCTTGAGCTCTTTCCACTCCTTATCTCGTCGTCCATGAGAACATAACCCAAAACTTGAAAACTTCACAACACAAAACTTAAGCAGAAACTCGTGATAACATTAGCACAAGAAAACAAACTACCACTTCTTTTGGTACTGTAGCAAACTTGAATTATATCTATATTGATGTTGGGCTACTGTATTCTCACTTTTCCATGGCTAGTACCCCCCGATACTAACCATAGTTTCATCAAAACAAGCAACCAACTCACCGAAAACAGAATCTGTCAAAAATAGACCAGTCTGTAGCAATTTGTATACTTCGTATACTTCTGGTACCTCAAAAAATCTGAAAAATTTCGACAGCGTGGGAAAAAAGCATATCTACCAGTGGCAAGAAGAATCAACTCAAAATCACTTTATGAATAAAAATTAAAAATCATCTCATGAGCGAAAAGTTTCTGTGTTTTTCCAGCAGGATCAAACAACCATTACCAAGACTAGTCATAAAGGTTTTGCTTCGCTCAAACACAAAAAGAAACAGAAAAAACACAATCAAAACAGAATTATGAAACTGTGGACGCAACAAAACAGAAAGAAAAAGATAAATTCATTGGGTTGCCTCCCAACAAGCGCTACTGTTTAACGCCCTTAGCTAGGCATAAAATGGATAGAATCACGTATCGTCGTCTTTGGTGCTCAAACCATAAGTGGCCCCCATCATGGATTCATAAGGAAATCTTATTTTATTTCTAGGAAAGTGTTCCATTCCCTTCCTTAAAGGAAATTGAAATCTAATATTCCCTTCCTTCATAACGATGATAGCACCGATAGTCCTTAGGAAAGGTCTACCAAGAATAATAGGGCATGTAGGATTGCAATCAATGTCAAGCACAATAAATCCACGGGTACATAGTTCCTACTTGCAATAATAAGAACATTATTGATCCTTCCCATTGGTTTCTTGATAGTAGAATCAGCAAGATGCAAATTAAGAGAACACTCTTCAATCTCATTAAAACCCAGAACATCGCATAAAGACTTTGGAATCGTAGAAACACTAGCACCCAAATCACACAAAGCATTGCATTCATAGTTTTTGATTTTGATTTTGATGGTAGGTTCCCACTCATCATGAAGCTTTGTAGGGATAGAGACTTCCAATTCAAGTTTCTCTTCAAAAGATTTTATCATAGCTTCGACGATATGATCGGTGAAGGCCTTGTAGATGGACTCCGAATCATTAGGGCACTTTTGAACCAAAGTGAATTCATATCCAGCACCATAATCATTAGGTTTGACACGAGAAAACAAAGATTCAATGGGAGTCACACCAAGCACTTTAAGATCTTCGTGATTCTCATCACGAGAACACGCCTTTTTAAGCCATTCATGTCTAGCACGAATTTGGGCGATTCTTTCTTGGCTCTCAATCATGGAAACACGCATAGCTTTCAAAGTTTCATCCATTTTTATTTTGGGAGGACCACATCTAACTTTCAAAGCATCAACATCACTAGACATTCTATCAACGCTTTTAGCCAAATCGTCAATTTTGAGTAGCTTTTCCTCTATGGACGCATTGAAAATCTTTTGAGAGTTGATGAACTCTTTGATATTACTCTCTAGATCAGAGGGTAATCTATTGTAATTTCCATGAGTATTGTTGTAGGAGTTGCCAAAGTTATTAGAGAAGTTACTAGGAAAAGGCCTAGGAACATAGTTTCCTCTAAAAGCATTGTTGTTGCCAATGTTATTCCTACCAACAAAATTAACGTCCAAGCTAGCGTTGCTACTCTCAATCAAAGAAGACAAGGGCATATCATTAGGATCCAAAGGAGCACTTCTACTAGCAACCAAATTCATTAACTCATCCATCTTAGCACTCAACGAGTTATTTTCTTCTATAGTGTGTACCTTCTTACTAGTAGGTGACCTTTCAGTGTGCCACTGAGAGTAGTTTGTCATGATGTTGTCTAAGAGCTTTGTGGCTTCCCCTAACATGATTTCCATGAAAGTTCCACCTGAGGCGGAGTCCAAGATATTTCTATAAGCGAAATTCAAGCCAGCGTACAAGATTTGAATAATCATCCAAAGACTCAAGCCATGAGCGGGACAATTTCTAATCATTAATTTCATTCTCTCCCAAGATTGTGCAACATGTTCATGATCAAGTTGCTTGAAATTCATGACATCACTACGGAGAGAGATGATCTTAGCCGGCGGAAAATACTTGGATATATAAGCATCTTTGCACTTATCCCAAGAATTGATACTATTTTTGGGCAAAGAAGAAAATCAAGTTTTTGCGCGATCTCGCAACGAGAAAGGAAAATGCTTCAATTTAATCATGTCATTACCACATCTTTTTTCTTTTGCATATCACAAAGCTCAATGAAGTTATTGAGATGGGATGCGGCATCTTCACTAGGAAGGCCAGAGAATTGCTCTTTCATAACAAGATTCAGCAAAGCGGCATTGATTTCGTACGACTCCGCACTAGTGGCGGGAGCAATCGGAGTACTAATAAAATCATTATTATTAGTATTCGAGAAGTCACAAAGTTTGGTGTTTTCGTTCATGGTGACTTCAGCAAACAAGCAAGCACACAAGCAAACAAAGAGAAGGCGAGAAAAAGGGCGAACGAAAAAGGCAAACGAAAAACGCTAATTGGTGAAGTGGGGGAGAGGAAAACGAGAGGCAACTGGCAAACAAAGTAAATGCAAGAGATGAGAATGCGACACCTACTTGGATGAGTTCGTGACTTGATCTTCCTCCCCGGCAACGGCGCCAAAAATCCTTCTGCTACTTCTCAAACAACAGCACCAGAAATTGACACGTTGACGGAGACTGGGCTTGCGTTGGTTTTTCCCTTGAAGAGGAAAGGGTGATGCAGCACATGAGCAGTAAGTTTTCCCTCAGTTTGAGAACCAAGGTATCGATCCAGGAGGAGGGTCTCGTCAAGTCCAGAGTACCTGTGCAAACACAAACAAGCTTGCACCCAACGCTTCAAAGGGGTTGTCAATCCCTTCAAGATTGTTTGCAAAGTGAGATCTGAAGGCGGAAAGTGCAACGAAGTAAAAAGTGTAAAGCTGAAAATATGGTGTGGAGTAGACCCTGGGGGCCATAGTGTTCACTAGAGGCTTCTCTCAAAATAGCAAATATCACGGTGGGTGAACAAATTACTGTGGAGCAATTGATAGAACCGTGCAAAGTCATGACGATATCTAAGGCAATGATCATACATATATGCATCACGTCCGAGACAAGTAGACCGATACTTTCTGCATCTACTACTATTACTCCACACATCGACCGCTATCCAGCATGCATCTAGTGTGTTGAGTTCATGACAAACAGAGTAACGCCTTAAGCAAGATGACATGATGTAGAGGGATAATCTCAAACCAATGATGAAAACCCCATCTTTTTACCTTTGATGGCAACAACACGACGCGTGCCTCGCTACCCCATCTGTCACTGGGTGAGGTCACCGCACGGTATGAACCCAAAACCAAGCACTTCTCCCATTGTAAGAATCATAGATCTAGTTGGCCAGACAAAACCCACAACTCGGAGAGAATTACAAGGATATGAAATCATGCATAAGAGAGATCAGAAGAAACTCAAATAAGATTCATAGATAATCTGATCATAAATCCACAATTCATCGGATCTCGACAAACACACCGCAAAAGAAGATTACATCAGATAGATCTCCATGAAGATCATGGAGAACTTTGTATTGAAGATCCAAGAGAGAGAAGAAGCCATCTAGTTACTAGCTATGGACCCGTAGGTCTATGGTGAACTACTCACGCATCATCGAAGAGGTCATGGTGTTGATGAAGAAGCCCTCCGTATCCGAATCTCCCCTCCGGCAGGGCACTAGAACATGCCCCAGATGGGATTTTGCGGAAACAGAAGCTTGCGGCGTCGGAAAAGTACTTTCGATTATCTCCTGACTTTTTTGGGACTTTTAGGGAATTTATAGGCGCAACCCCTAGGGCAGAGGGCGCCCAGGGGGCCCACAAGCCTGTGGGCCGCGGCCTCCCCCCTGGCCGCGGGGTGGGGGCTTGTGGGGCCCCTGAGGCTCCCCTGCCTTGGTTCTCAAGCTTCCCGATCTTCTTCCGTTCCGGAAAAAATCTTTTCGGGGATTTTTTTCCGTTTGGACTCCATTTCAGAATCTCCACTGAAAGGGGTCAAAAACATGGAAAAAACAGGAACTCGCACTTGGCACTGAGTTAATAAGTTAGTCCCAAAAAATATATAAGGCATGCAAAACATCCAAAGTTTGACAAGATAATAGCATGAAACCATCAAACATTATAGATACGTTGGAGACGTATCAAATGCTACCTAACATATTTATCCATGTAATATTGTTTATTGTGGCACGAATATTCCGATACATAAGATTCAAAACAAAAGTTTAATATTGACATAAAAACAGTAATACTTCAAGAATACTAACAAGGCAATTATGTCCTTTTGAAATAACATGGCCTTAGAAAGTTATCCCTACAAAATCATATAGTCTGGCTATGCTCCATCTTCACCACACAAAGTATCTAAATCATGCACAACCCCGATGAAAGTCAAGCAATTGTTTCACACTTTTTATGTTCTCAAACCTTTTCAACTCTCACGCAATACATGAGTGTGAGCCATGGATATAGCACTATAGGTGGAATATAATATGGTGGGGGTTGCAAAGAAAAAGGAGAATATGGTGTCACATCAACTAGTCATATCAACGGGCTATGGAGATGCCCATCAATAGATATCAATGTGAGTGAGTAGGTATTGCCATGCAACGGATCCACTAGAGCTATAAGTGTATGGAAGCTCAAAAATAAACTAAGTGGGTGTGCATCCAACTCGCTTGCTCACGAAGACCTAGGGCAATTTGAGGAAGCCCATCATTGGAATATACAAGCCAAGTTCTATAATGAAAATTTCCCACTAGTATATGAAAGTGAAAACTAGGAGACTCTCTATCATGAAGATCATGGTGCTACTTTGAAGCACAAGTGTGAAAACTAGGAGACTCTCTATCATGAAGATCATGGTTCTTTAATAGCATTGTTCCTTCTCTATTTCTCTCTTTTTTTGGTGGGCATCTTTGGCCTCTTTTTTATTATGGGCTTCGCTGGGCTCTTTTTTTTTGTAAAGTCCGCATACTCATTCCAACTTGTGAGGGAGTCATAGTTTTCGTCATCCTTTTCTCACACGGGACAATGCTCTAATAATGCAAATCATCACACTTCTATTTACTTACAACTCGAAAATTACAACTCGATACATAGAACAAAATATGACTCTATAAGATTGCCTCCGGCGGTGGGCCGGGATGCGCAATGATCTAGCGTAGCAATGAATACTAGCCATCTTATGATCATGCAGGGCAATATGACAGTGATGGCGTGTCTCATAAAAACAGAACGGTGGAAGTTGCATGGCGATATATCTCGGAATGGCTATGAAAATGCCATAATAGGTATGTATGGTGGCTGTTTTGAGGAAAATATATGGTGGCTGTTTTGAGGAAGGTGGGTTTAATGCATTGGCAAAAGTTGGGCGGTACTAGAGAGGCTAGCAAAGGTGGAAGGGTGAGAGTGTGTATAGTACACGGACTAAATATTAGTCATAAATAACTCACATACTTATTGAAAAAGTCTATTAGTTATCAAAGCAAAGTATTAGACGCATGCTCCTAGGAGAAGGGTTGGTAGGAGTTAACCATCGCACGATCCCGACTCTCACACAAAGGTTGACAATAAACAAATCATGCTCCGACTTCATTACATAACGGTTCACAATACGTGCATGCTAAACCCTAAACACAAGTATTTCTTCCAATTCACAATTACTTACTATCATGACTCTCATATTACCATCTTCATATCTCAAAACTATATGCAAGTAATCAAACTTCTCATCGTATTCAATGCACTTAACATGAAAGTTTTTATTATATCCCTCTTGGATGCCCATTATATTAGGACTAAACTCATAACTTAAACCAATTACCATGATGTTTTAATACTCCCAAAATAATATAAGTGAGGTACGAGAGTTCAATAATTTCTACAAAATAAAACACCGCCGTGCTCTAAAAAGATATAAGTGAAGCACTAGAGAAACATTGCCTAGCTCGAAAGATATAAGTGAAGCACATAGAGTATTCTAATAAATTCATGATCCAGAATGTATCTCTCAAAAGATGTGTGCAGAAAGGAAGATTGTGTCGAACTAAAAAGCAAAGACTCGTATCATACAAGACGCTCCAAGCAAAACACATATCATGTGGTGAATAAAAATATAAGCTCAAGTAAATTTACCGATGGATTGAAGACGAAAGAGGGGATGCCTTCCGGAACATCCCCAATATTAGACTCTTTGGTATCCTTGAATATGGCTTGGGGTGCCTTGGGAATCCCCAAGCTTAGGCTCTTGCCACTCTTTATTCCATAGTCCATCAAATCTTTACCCAAAACTTGAAAACTTCATAACACAAAACTGAACAGAAAAATCATGAGATTCATTAGCATAAGAAAAATAAATCACCACTTTCGATATTGTTTTTAACACATTATTTATTTATATTGGTGTAATATTTAATGTATTCCAACTTCTCCATGGTTCATACCCCCCGATACAACCCATAGATACATCGAAATTAGCAAGCAACACAAAGAAAACAGAATCTGTCAAAAACAGAATAGTCTGTAGCAATCTGTATACTTTGAATACTTATGTAACTCCAAAAATTCTAAAAAATTAGGAAGATCAAGGAAATTTCTATATCAGTCTTTCGTAAAATATTCAGATCAAAATCACGTTCCAGTGAATATACAAAATTCCTAAGCTGAGAGCAAAAGTTTCCGTTTTTCAGCAAAATCAAATCACAAACACCGTAGACCATCCCAAAGGTCTTACTTGGCTCAAACACTAATAAAAACAAGAAATCAATTTACTACAGAGGTAATAATGTGTGCAACACCCAAAAACAGAAGCAAAACAAAAGTATAAAAATAAAATTGGGTTGCCTCCCAACAAGCGTTATTGTTTAACGCCCCTAGCTAGGCATACCATAATAGATCTAGGTATTGCCATCTTTGGTATGCAATCCACAAGTAGCTTTCATAATAGATTCATAAGGTAATTTTATTTTCTTTCGAGGAAAGTGCACCATGCCTTTCCTTAATGGAAATTGCAATCTAATATTTCCTTCCTTCATATCAATAATTGCAACAATCGTTCTAAGGAAAGGTCTACCAAGAATAATAGAACATGTAGGATTGCAATCTATATCAAGGACAATAAAATCTATGTGCACATAATTGCTATTTGCAACAATAAGAATATCATTAATCCTTCCCATAGGTTTCTTAATGGTGGAATCCGCTAGATGCAAATTTAAAGAGCAATCATCAAATTCATGGAAACCTAGCACATCACATAAAGTTTTTGGAATCGTGGAAACACTAGAAACCCAATCACACAAAGCATGGAACTCATAATATTTGATTTTAATATTAATAGTAGGTTCGCACTCATCGTAAAGCCTTCTAGGTATAGAAACTTGCAACACAAGTTTTTTCTTCAAAAGATTTCATCATAGCATCCACAATATGTTTAGTAAAAGCTTTATTTTGATTATAAGCTTGCGGAGAATTCAACATGCATTGCAACAAGGCAACACAATCTATCAAACAACAACTATCATAAATAAAGTCCTTGAAATCCAAAAGAGTGGGTTCATTGCTATTTAAAGTTTTGACCTCTTCAATCCCACTTTTATCAATCTTAGCATTAAGATCTATAAACTCCGAATCATTGGGACGCCTTTTAACTAAAGTTGACTCATCTCTAGTCCCATATTTTTCAAGATCTAGATTATAAAACAAAGATTCAATAGGAGTCACATCAATCACTTTAAGATCTTCATCAATATTATCACGAGAGCACACCTTTTCAAGCCATTCACGCTTAGCACGTATTCTACCGGTTCTTTCCTTACACTCATCAATAGAAATTCTCGTAGCTTTTAAGGACTCATTAATACCATTCTTGGGTGGAATATATCTAATTTTCAAAGAATAAACCTCAAGAGAAATTCTATCAACGTTCCTAGCCAAATCACTAATCTTGAGAAAATATTCTTCAATCATAGCATTGCAACTTTTTTGCGAGCTAATAAATTCTTTAATATTATTCTCAAGATCAGAGGGCATCTTATTATAATTTCCGTAAGATTTTTTGTAGGAATTACAATAGTTATTAGAGGAATTACTAGGAAACGGTCTAGGGTTGATATTACCTCTATACGCGTTATTGCCTAAATTGTTCCTACCAACAAAATTCACATCCATAGATTCATTATTATTTCCAATAAAAGAAGACAAAGGCATATCATTGGGATCAGTAGGAGCACTCTTATTAGCAAACAATTTCATCAATTCATCCATCTTATCACTCGAAGTATTTATTTCTTCAATAGCATGCACTTTTTTACTAGTAGGAGATCTTTCGGTATGCCATTCAGTGTAATTTTCCATAATATTATCAAGGAGTTTAGTAGATTCTCCTAATGTGATTTCCATGAAAGTACTACCCGCGGCGGAATCTAAAATATTTCTTGAAGGAAAATTCAATCTCGCATAAAAAATCATATAATCATCCATAACTTCAAACCATGCGTGGGACAATTCCTAATCATTAATTTCATCCTCTCCCAAGATTGTGCAACATGCTCATGATCAAGTTGCTTAAAATTCATTATATCATTCCTAAGGGATATAATCTTAGCGGACGGAAAGTACTTGGAAATAAACACATATTTACACTTATTTCACGAATCAATACTATTTTTAGGCAAAGGTGAAAACCAAGTTTTAGCACGATCTCGTAGTGAGAACGGAAATAGCTTCAATTTAACAATTTCATTATCAACATCTTTCTTATTTTGAATATCACACAACTAAAAGAAAGTATTTTGATGTGATGCGGCATTTTCATTAGGGACGCCAGAAAATTGTTCTTTCATAACAAGATTGAGCAAAGAAACATTAATTTCATAAGATTCTGCACTAGTGGCGGGAGCAATCGGAGTACTAATAAAATCATTAATATTGGTATTGGAAAAATCACACAACTTGGTATTCTCTTGAGTCATCGTGACAAAGCAAGCAATCTAGCACACAAGCAAACAAAAAGGCAAACGAAAAGGCGAACAGAAGAAGGGCGAATAAAAAGGCAAATCTTTTTGGTATTTTCTGAAAATCCTTTAAGGAGTGGGGGAGAGGAAAACGAGAGGAAAATAATATAAATGCAAGAGATGAGTTTGTGATGGGAACTTGGTAAGCTTGATCTTTCTATGTATGCTCCCTGGCAATGGCGCCAGAAATCCTTCTTGCTACTTCTTGAGCTTGCGTTGGTTTTCCCTTGAAGAGGAAAGGGTGATGCAGCAAAGTAGATAAGTATTTCCCTCAGTTTGTTGAGAACCAAGGTAACAATCCAGTAGGAGGAACAAGCAAGGCCCCCATCTTAGCACCTACACAAACAATCAAACACTTGCACCCAATACTACAAAGGGGGTGTCAATCCCTTCACGGTTACTTGCAAGGATCAGAACTGATATAGATAGATATGAAATATTGCGGAAACGAAAAGTAAAAGCAAAAGTAAATAAATTGCAGAATGATATTTTTGTTATTTTTGGTGTATAGATCTGAAAGTATAATGTGTAAAATAGACCCGGGGTCATAGGTTTCACTAGAGGCTTCTCTCATGAACGAAAATAATTCGGTGGTTGAACAAATTACTGTCGAGCAATTGCTAGAAAAGCGAATAATTATGAAGATATCCAAGGCAATGATTATGCATATAGGCATCACGTCCGTGTCAAGTAGACCGAACCAATTCTACATCTATGACTATTACTCCACACATCGACCGACTCCTGCGTGCATCTAGAGTATTAAGTTCATGACGAACAAAGTAATGCATTAGGTAAGATGACATGAAGTAGAGGGATAAACTCAAGCAATATGATGAAAACCACATCTTTTTTATCCTTGATGTAAACAATGTAATACATGCCTCGCTACCCCTACTTTGTCATTGGGTGAGGACACCGCAAGATTGAACCCAAAACTAAGCACTTCTCCCATTGCAAGAGTTACCAATCTAGTTAGCCAAACTAAACCAATAACTTCAAGAGACTTGCAAAGATATGAAATCATGCATATAATAATTCAGAGGAGATTAAAATAATACTCATAGATAATGTGAACATAAAACCACAATTCGTCATATCTCAACAAACACACCGCAAAAGAGTATTACATCGGATAGATCTTCATGAAGAACATGGTATTGAAGAACAAAGAGAGAGAAGAAGCCATCTTGCTACTAGCTATGGCCCGTAGGTTTGTGATGAACTACTCATGCATCACCGGAGGGGCAATGGAGTTGATGTAGATGCCCTCCGTGATTGACCCCCCCCCCCCTCCGGCAGATTACCCAAAAAGGCTCCAAGATTGGATCTCATGAAAATAGAGGCTTTCGGCGGTGAAAAAGTATTTTTCGTTGTAGTTCTGGTAATGGGGAATATTTGGGAATTTGTAGGCCAAGGATTAGGGTTAGGAGAGCTGCAATGGGCCCACAAGCCACGGGGCGCCCCCCCCCCCCTAGGGCCCGCCCTGCAGGATTGTCGCCTCCCGGCAGGTCTCCTTCCCACCTCACCAAGTTTGGCAGGTTTCTTATGGTCCAAGAAAAATCATTCTGGGGATTTTGTTACGTTTCGACTCCGTTTAATATTCCTTATGTGCAATACTCAAAAACAAGGAAAAACATAAAGTGGCACTAGGCTTTAGATTAATAGATTAGTCCCAAAAATAATATAAAATAGCATATTAATGCATATAAAACATCCAAAACAGATAATATAATAGCATGGAACAATCAAAAATTATAGATACGTTGGAGACGTATCACACTCCTCAAGAGCCAAATGAAGACCACATTCTTCCTCTAGAGCAATGGATAGTTCCACAATCTCATCGGCATATTCACGACTATGTCCCTCCATCTTGGAGATAGTATGCTCACGAGACTCAATAATATCATTGGCTTCACCAAGTTGTTCCAAAAGAGCTACAAAGTGCTTCTTGGATTCACCTTTGAGCTTACTCAAGAATTTGTCAAACCCATTGTCATCAATCTCCACTACTTCACTATCATCAACACAATCTAACAATGAAGGAGTAGTAGTGATAGTGGTCTCGATGTTGGGTGTTACCTTATTGATACCTTTGGCCATAAGGCACTTGGTGATGCGTTTCTCGTTGGGGGCGCCGAAGAGAGACACCTTGGGAGAGGAGGTGGCAATGGCTACGGTAGCCGTTACCATCCCCTCACGGCTTGTATCATCCTCATCATCATCGGAGGTCTACTCTTCAAGGAGCACCAAACCCTTTGGAGGAGTCTTCTTGGTGAAGTTGTTCTTGCTTGGGAATGACTTGGCTTTGTCTTTGCGAATGAGCTTGGCCCCATTGCCTTCCCTCTTCTCATAAGGACAATCCACCACAAAGTGACTCACATTGCCGCAATTGTAGCATGTCCTCACTTGTTGCTTGTTCTTGGACCCACTAGAGTTGTTCTTGGAGAAGTTGGGCCTTGAGTTTCTTTTTATGCCCCAAAATTGCCTTGATGCAAGAGCCATGTGCTCGTGATAAACATATTGTGTGTCTTCGAGGCAACCCTCTTCTTCTTCTTAAATGGCCTTGACACTAAAGGCAAGGTTGGGTGAGCCTTTCTTCGACCGGACACGAGCTAGAGCATTGTGGGTGGCCTTGTTCATGATATTCATGGCAATGAACTCATCCAACACTTCACTTGAGGTCAAGGTGTGGAAATTCGGTATTTGACGAATTATGGAGGACATGGCTTTGTTGAATGGCACGATGGCCTTGAGAAACTTACGCTTGATCCAATTTTCATCCGTATCCTTGCTCCCATGATCTTGGAGAACAACGGCAAGAGTAGTCACCCTTCGGTAGAGATCACGAGGATCCTCATCCTATAGCATCACAAACTCATCGGCCTCATCAAGTACCATTTCGAAGTTGGACTGTTGAATGCTTAAGCTCCTCTTGTACAACAACATAATGTGCTCCCAACAATCCCTTGCACGAGTGAAGGGGCGCACGTGAGATAGATCATTGGGAGGAACCGCGACTTGAAGGATGAACAACATGGAAGGATTGTATTGATTGTCCGCCTCTTGTCTTGGAGTGAAGTTATTTGGATCATGTGGGTAGAAGCCTTCTTCGATGATTCTCCAAAGATTCGTTGAACTGTGATTCAAATGCTACTTAACGCAAAAAAACCAATTAGCAAAATCACCTTTAACAAGCTTAGGAGGAGGACCAAGGTTATTAATATGCGGTGTAGGGACCGGCGGTCCTCCATAGACCGGTGGAGGAGGAACCGAGGAAAAGGTTCCCGTCCCATTCTTGTCAAGAGGGGAATAAGTTTGAGTACCTCTAGCCGCTTCCTTGTCGGAATTGGCCACCGACTCCGATGCGATGGGTTTAGCCACAAGCAATTGTTCGGGAGAATTCTTCAACCCCTCAAGCAATTCTTTAAGCAAGGTCTTGACTTAGATCATCATGGACATCTTGAGTGAGGCCATAGCCTCATTCAAGTCGTCACGTGTGATCGAATTCAACTCCATGGCCTCGGGCAATTCATTCCCACCACTGATGACCCACAAGTATAGGGGCTCTATCGTAGTCCTTTCGATAAGTAAGAGTGTCGAACCCAACGAGGAGCAGAAGGATCTCAAAAGTGGTTTTCAGCAAGGTAATATCTGCAAGCACTCAAATTATCGGTAACAAGTAGTTGTGTGGTGAGATGATTCGTAGCAAGCAACAAGTAACAAAAGTAACAACGGTGCAGCAAAGTGGCCCAATCCCTTTTGTAGCAAGGGACAAGCCTGGACAAAGTCTTATAAGAGGAAAAACGCTCCCGAGGACACATGGGAATTTCTATCAAGCTAGTTTTCATCATGTTCATATGATTCGCGTTCGTTACTTTGATAGTTTGATATGTGGGTGGACCGGCGCTTGAGTACTGCCCCTACTTGGACAAGCATCCCACTTATGATTAACCCCTCTCGCAAGCATCCTTAACTAAGAAAAAAGAATTAAGATAAAGTCTAACCATAGCATTAAACTTGTGGATCCAAATCAGCCCCTTACGAAGCAACGCGTAAACTAGGGTTTAAGCTTTTGTCACTCTAGCAACCCATCATCTACTTACTACTTCCCAATGCCTTCCTCTAGGCCCAAATAGTGGTGAAGTGTTATGTAGTCGACGTTCACATAACACCACTAGAGGAAAAACAACATACAACACATCAAATTATCGAATGAATACCAAATTCACATGACTACTTATAGCAAGACTTATCCCATGTCCTCAGGAACAAAAGTAACTACTCAGAAAGCATAATCATATTCATGACCAGAGAGGTAATGAGTAGCATCAAGGATCTGAACGTAAACTCTTCCACTAAGTAATCCAACTAGCATCCACTACAAAGAGTAATTAACACTACTGGCAACCTTACAAGTACCAATCGGAGTCGCAAGACGGAGATTGGTTACAAGAGATGAACTAGGGTTTGGAGATGAGATGGTGCTGATGAAGATGTTCATGGTGATGAGTCCCCTCCGATGAGAGGAGTGTCGGTGATGACGATGGTGACAATTTCCCCCTCCGGGAGGGAAGTTTCCCCGACAAGATCGTCCTGCCGGAGGTCTAGATTGGTTCTTCTCAAGTTCCGCCTCGTGGCGGCGGTGAATCCTCTGAAAAGCCTCCTCTTGATTTTTTCCAGATCGAAACCCTTCTTGTAGCAAAAGAGGGGGTCCAGTGGGCCAGCTGGGAGCCCACAAGCCCCCTAGGCGCGGCCAGGGGGGTGGCCGCGCCTAGCAGGCTTGTGGCCCTTGCTGGCGCCCCTCTGGCACTTCTTCGGCCCGGTATTTTTTATAAATCCCAAGAAAAATCCACGTTGATTTTCACGGCTTTTAGAGTTGCGCAGAATAGGCATCTCAAACTTGCTCCTTTTTCAGGCCAGAATTCCAGCTGCTGGCATTCTCCCTCTTCATGTAAACCTTGCAAAATAAGAGAGAAAAGGCATAAGTATTGTACCGTGAAGTGAAATAACAGCCCAAGAAGCGATAAATATCAACATGAAAGCATGATGCAAAATGGGAGTATCAACTCCCCCAAGCTTAGACCTCGCTTGTCCTCAAGCGAAAGCCTAGATCAATAAACATGCCCACATGTTTAGGGAGAGAGCTGTCGACAAAACAAGATACGAACATGCATGCATCATGATCATGATCAGAACAGAAATACCATCATATCAACTCTTATGCTAAAGTGACAATTCCTTCACAAAGTAAAGCATGGGTCAAGAACCTTACTGAGAATCAACAACCGATAGCCTTTATTCATTGAGGCAATTGCAATTTATCACAACATCGGAAAGAGTCAAATAAGAGCTTGTAAAGCAAATCCACATACTCGATCATCTTTTCATTCTCTACAATTGCTACAACTCACATGGTACTAATGAGATCAAAGTTTCAGTTGGACACAGAGAAAGATATGGGCTTATAGTTTAGCCTCCCAACCATTTACCTCAAGGGTAATGTCAACAATAATAATTCATGAATACTTACTTCCAGGTTGACATATGAATATAGATCTTTCCCTAGCATATGACATTAGCCAAGATAAAGGCGAAATAAGGAATTGGTGAAGATCACCATGACTCTTTCAGGGGCAAAAAGTAAAGGTACAAGATAGGCCCTTCGCAGAGGGAATCAGAGGTTGTCATGCGCTTTTGAGGTTTGGATGCGTGTCCTCTTAGTGTGAAGGAACGTCACTTTATATTGCCTCATGTGATAAAGAACTTTATTATGCAGTCTTTCACTTTTATGTCTTCCTCATCACAGGTTCGTACAAAGCTTATTTTTCATGCACTAATATATCATACATATTAGGGAGCAATTTTTATTGCTTGCATCGATGACAACTTACTTGAGGGATCTTATTCAATCCATAGGTAGGTATGGTGGACTCTCAAGGCAAAACTGGGTTGAAGGTTTATGGATGCACAAGTAGTATCTCTACTTAGTGCGGAGGTTTTGGCTAATATGAGGTGGAAGCAATCGTCACATGCTAAGGGATCTCTAGTCATATAACATTGTTCGGAACCAAGCAAACACAATTCATTATGTTGTCTTCCTTGTCCAACATCTACTTCTAAGCATGTAATAGTTTAGTGAGTGTTCACAATCATAGATGGTATCAAAGATGATATATTTATATGTGAACCTCTCCTTCTTTATCCCTTCCAATTAATTGCAACAATGACCAAGGTCTACATTTGTCTACCCTCAACAAGTTTCAATCATCATCCTTTTTATATGTGAAGCCATCACTTTCCATAAGATCATTACATGATCTTTCATGCTTTTGTTCTTTCCTCACTCTTTTGATCATGGCAAGAGGCAAAGCCCTCAACTAAGACACTCTTTATTATATGGCTCACGAGCTCGAATACATCGGGGGTGACACAAAGCAAAAATCACGACTAAAACACTAAGAATTTTAATCTACTAGAGAAAGAGAAAACTGAAAAGGAACAAACTAAAACAAAGGTAAAGGCAAAAGATGTGATGGTGATACGATACCGGGGCAACTCCCCCAAGCTTGGCACAAGCCAAGGGGATTGCCCATACCCATGCTTAGTTGTCTTCATTTGGCGGTGATGGTGGTGGAGTTGTTTTGTCCTTTGATTCCAAGAGGGCCATCAGTCTTTGATTTATACCTTGGAGATCTATGATATGTTTCTCCAGCAAAACAACTTCACGAGTGAGATAAGTATTGCGAGCACGAGTTGTTTCACAAAACCTCAAGAGTTCAATCAAGGATGGAGACAGTAGGTGGAGGTAGGGTTGGAGGAAATCCACTTCTTCAACTTCTTCCTTGTTGAACACAGATTGTGCTGCGTTCCACGCCTGATTCTTCTCGTTAGTTTTGCCCTTGGTTTTTTAGGTAGCCTTTCCGTGGCCTCCATGACCTCCATTCTTTTCATATCAGCATTTACTTCTCCATAGACTTGAGTGAGATTGTTCTCCCCCACAGATTCCTGAGACGACATCTTGCTCTAAATCTGCGGCAGAAAACAGGCTCGAAACGAAAACACAGGAAATCTGTGTGATACGAGGGTCAGACCTTTCGGTAGAATATATAATGATTTTTTTCCGACCAGAAGGAGTACTCCGCAAGTAAACGGAGTCCGGGAGGCACACGAGGTGGCCACAAGCCCCCAGGCGCGGCCAGGGGGGTGGCCTGCGCCTGGTAGGTTTGTTGCCTCCTCGTGCGCTTTCCGGACTACTTCAAATTTTTCTATTTTTCTAAATATTCCAAAACACAGAAAAAGTCCTATTAGAAAAGTTTTGGAGTCTGTTTACTTACTGAAACACATACCTCTTCGTTTTCGGAGTCTGAAACAGGCTGATAAATATCGCTTCGGTATTCCTCCGGAGTTATGGTATTGATAATATTGCTTTCAACATTTATGGGAGTACGTGAGATATAATGCTTGATTCACTGCCCATTTACCACTCTCGGACAATTACCTTCCGTGTTGTTGATCTTGATGGCACCGGAACGATATACTTCCTCAACAATATAGGGACCTTCCCATTTAGAGAGAAGCTTGTCTGCAAAAAATCTTAAACGAGAATTATATAGCAAGACATAATAACGTACATTGAACTCACGCTTTTGTATCCTTTTATCATGCCACCTCTTAACCTTTTCTTTGAACAACTTGGCATTCTCATATGCCTGAGTTCTCCACTCATCAAGCAAGCTAATATCAAATACTTCTTCTCACCAGCAAGTTTGACATCAAAGTTGAGCTCTTTGATTGCCCAATAAGCTTTATGCTCTAGCTCAAGAGCTATATGCCATGGGATTCTTATAGGCAGTCCTATAAGCCCACAGTGCATCATCAACCTTCTTAGACCAATTCTTCCTAGACCTATTGACAGTCTTTTGTAGAATTAGTTTAATCTCTCTATTGCTTAGCTCTACTTGACCACTGGACTGAGGGTGATAGCGAGACACAATTCTATGGTTGACATCGTACTTAGCAAACGTTTTACGGAAAGCACCATGAATGAAATGTGAACCACCGTCGGTCATTAGATATCTAGGGACTCCAAATCTAGGGAAAATAACTTCTTTAAGCATCCTGATAGAGGTGTTGTGATCAGGACTACTAGTTGGGATAGCTTCTACCCACTTAGTGACGTAATAAACAGCAGCTAGGATATGAGTATACCCGTTGGATTTTGGAAAAGGTCCCATATAATCAAAGCCCCAAACATCAAATGGTTCAATGACAAGTGAATAGTTCATAGGTATTTCCTGACATTTACCGATATTACCTATTCTTTGACATTCGTCACAAGACAAGAGAAACTTACGGGCATCCTTGAAGAGAGTGGGCCAATAGAAACCTGATTGCAATACCTTGTGTGCAGTTCTATCTCCCGCATGGTGTCCTCCGTAGGCCTCGGAGTGACACTTCTGTAGGATCTGTCCGTGTTCATGTTCTGGTACACAACGTCTAATAACACCATCTACTCCTTCTTTATAAAGGTGAGAATCGTCCCAAAAGTAATGTCTTAAATCAAAGAAGAATGTCATCTTTTGCTGGTATGTGAAGCTAGGTGGTATATACTTAGCAACGATATAGTTTGCATAATCATCATACCACGGTGTACTATGTGAAGCATTGATGACATTCGATTGCTCATCAGGAAAGCTATCATCAAAAGGTTGTGGGTCATCAAGAACATTCTCCAACCTAGACAAGTATCTGCTACGGGGTTATCAGCACCCTTCGTGTCGACAACGTGCAAATCAAATTCTTGTAGCAAGAGAACCCATCTGATAAGTCTAGGTTTAGCGTATTTCTTCTCCATGAGGTACTTAATAGCAGCGCGATCAGTGTGAATAGTGACTTTGGAATCAACTATGTAGGACCTGAACTTTTCACATGCAAACACGACTGCTAAAAATTCCTTCTCCGTAGTAGCGTAGTTTCTTTGGGCACTGTCTATAGTTTTACTAGCATAGTGAATAACATTCAACTTCTTATCAACTCTTTGCCCTAGGACAACACCAACAGCATAATCAATAGCATCACACATGATCTCAAAAGGTAATTTCCAATCAGGTGGTTGAACAATAGGTGCAGTTATCAAGGCCTTCTTAAGTATTTCGAAGGCTTCCTCACAATCATCGTCAAAGACAAAAGGAATATCCTTTTGCAAGAGATTGGTAAGAGGCCTAGAAATCTTAGATAAGTCTTTAATGAACCTCCTATAGAAATCAACATGACCAAGGAAACTTCTTATACCTTTGATATCTGTGGGGTATGGCATTTTCTCGATTGCATCAACCTTAGCCTTATCGACTTCAATACCTCTTTCAGAAATTTTATGTCCTAAGACGATGCCTTCATTAACCATAAAGTGGCACTTCTCCCAATTCAAGACAAGATTGGTGCCTTTACATCTCTGCAAGACTCGATCAAGGTTGTTGAGGCAATCATCAAAAGAAGACCCGTAAACGGAGAAGTCATCCATGAAAACCTCAACAATCTTTTCACAAAAGTCAAAGAATATAGCCATCATACATCTTTGAAAGGTGGCATGTGCATTACATAAGCCAAAAGGCATACGTCTGTAAGCAAAGGTACCGAAAGGGCAGGTGAAAGTGGTTTTCTCCTGATCAGACTGTGCAACTGGTATTTGGGAGAAACTAGAATAACCGTCTAGAAAGCAAAAGTGTGTGTGTTTAGACAGTCTTTCTAGCATTTGGTCGATAAAAGGCAAAGGGTAATGATCTTTCCTAGTGGCTTTATTCAATTTCCTAAAAACGATCACCATCCTATAGCCAGTAATAATCCTCTGTGGGATCAATTCATCCTTATCATTAGGGACAACGGTAATACCTCCCTTCTTAGGGACGCAATGCACCGGACACACCCAATCACTATGAGCAACAGGATAAATAATACCTGCTTCCAGGAGCTTTAGTATTTGTTTTCTTACTACCTCTTTCATCTTAGGATTTAATCTCCTTTGGTGATCAGCAACTGGCTTGGAATCAGGATCAATTTTAATCTTGTGCTGGCATAGAGTGGGACTAATGCCCTTAAGATCAACAAGAATATATCCAATAGCAGCACGGTGCTTCCTCGGAGTTTTTAGTAACTTCTTTTCTTCGTGTTCTGAGAGGCTAGCACTAATTATGACACGATATATCTCTTTCTCATCAAGTATCTGGCAACTGTTTAAGCTCGAACACAGGATCACCTTTTGGTGGGGGTGGATCCCCAAGCAGTTCAACAGGCAAATTATTCTTAAGGATAGGATATTGTTCTAAGACAACTCTATCTATATCATCCCTTTCATCCATATGCATATCATTTTCATGCTCAAGCAAGTATTGCTCTAAGGGATCAGTAGGAGGCATGGCAATAGAAGCTAAGGCAATAGTTTCATCCTTACTAGGCAACTCTTTTTCATGAGGTGGTCTACCAAACTTGGAGAAATTGAACTCGTGTGACACACCTTCAAAGCCAACAGTGACAGTTTGCTTCTCACAGTCAATATGAGCATTAACACTATTAAGGAAGGGTCTGCCAAATATGATGGGACAAAAGCTATCTTGTGCGGTAGCAAGAACGAGGAAATCAGCAGGATACTTCGTTTTACCACACAAGACTTCAACATCCCTAACAATTCCCACAGGGCAGATAGTATCTCAATTGGCAAGCTAAATAGTGACATCAATGGGTTCTATCTCGACAGGTGCAATCTCGTCTTTAATTTCATCATATAAGGATTGAGGTATTGCACTAACACTAGCACCCACATCACATAAACCATGGTAACAATGATCTCCTATCTTAACAGAAACAACACGCGTGCCAACAACACGCCTATGTTTGTCTCTAGCGTGTGGTTTAGCAATTCTAGCAGCATCTTCACAGAAGTGAATATTATGGCCATCAACATTGTCGAACAGGAGATCTTTGATAATAGCAATGCTAGGTTCAACTCTAATTTGCTTAGAGGGTGTAGGTGTTCTAATGTAGCCTCTACGTATCACAGTTGAAGCTTTAGAATGATCCTTTATCCTAACAGGGAAAGGTGGTTTCTCAATGTAAGCACTGGGAACAATAGGATCATTATAGGCAATGACTTTCTCTTAAACTGGATTGGGTTTAACTACATTGACTTCTAAGGGAGGATGATATTTAAACCACTTCTCTTTGGGGAGATCAATATGAGCAGCCAATGATTCACACAATGAAGCTACTATCTCAGAGTCAAGTCCATACTTAGCGCTAAAATCACAAAAGGTATTTGTTTGAACAAAGGATTTAACGCAATCAAACTTGAAATTCATACCTGACTCCTTACCTTCATCAAGCTCCCAATCTTCAGAGTTGCATTTAATTCTTTCCAATAAATTCCATTTGAAGTTCATAAAAGAACCGGTACAAGAAGTGTCAAGCATGGTGCGATCATCATGAGAAAGCCGAGCATAGAAGTTCTGAATGATAGTTTCTCTCGAGAGCTCATGGTAGGGGCATGAATATAACATTGATTTAAGCCTCCCCAAGCTTGAGCGATGCTTTCTCTATCACGAGGCCAAAAATTATAAATATAATTCCGATCACGATGCACTAAATGCATAGGATAAAACTTTTGATGAAATTCCAATTTCAACCGATTGTAGTTCCATGATCCAGTATCATCACATAGCCTATACCATATCAACGCCTTATCCCTCAAAGATAAGGGAAAGACCTTCTTCTTGACCTCATCCCAGGGAAAACCTGCAAGCTTAAATAAACCACAAACTTCATCTACATAGATTAGATGCAAGTCTGGATGTGATGTTCCATCTCCTGTAAAAGAATTAGCCAGCAGTTTCTCAAGCATACCCGAAGGAAATTCAAAGCAAATATTTTCAGTAGGTGCAGAAGGTTAAGGAGAAACTCTTTGCGCTTCTGTTCGAGGTGAAGATACCCCGAACAAGCCCCTCAAAGGATTAGTTTCCATAGTGACAAGTGACAATAAATTCAGCACACTATATGAATGTTTCCTTACCAAGTTCTGTTGGAAATATGCCCTAGAGGCAATAATAAATTAGTTATTATTATATTTCTTTGTTCATGACAATCATTTATTATCCATGCTATAATTGTATTGATTGGAAACACATTGCATGTGTGGACACATAGACAAAACACTGTCCCTAGTAAGCCTCTAGTTGACTGGCTCGTTGGTCAGAGATGGTCAAGGTTTCCTGACCATAGGCAAGTGTTGTCACTTGATAACGGGATCACATCATTAGGAGAATCATGTGATGGACTAGACCCAAACTAACAGACGTAGCATGTTGATCGTGTCATTTTGTTGCTACTGTTTTCTGCGTGTCAAGTATTTGTTCCTATGACCATGAGATCATATAACTCACTGACACCGGAGGAATGCTTTGTGTGTATCAAACGTCACAACGTAACTGGGTGACTATAAAGATGCTCTACAGGTATCTCCGAAGGTGTTCGTTGAGTTAGTATGGATCGAGACTGGGATTTGTCACTCCGTGTGACGGAGAGGTATCTCGGGGCCCACTCGGTAATACAACATCACACACAAGCCTTGCAAGCAATGTGACTTAGTGTAAGTTGCGGGATCTTGTATTACGGAACGAGTAAAGAGACTTGCCGGTAAACAAGATTGAAATAGGTATGCGGATACTGACGATCGAATCTCGGGCAAGTAACATACCGAAGGACAAAGGGAATGACATACGGGATTATATGAATCCTTGGCACTGAGGTTCAAACGATAAAATCTTCGTAGAATATGTGGGATCCAATATGGGCATCCAGGTCCCGCTATTGGATATTGACCGAGGAGTTACTCGGGTCATGTCTACATAGTTCTCGAACCCGCAGGGTCTGCACACTTAAGGTTCGACGTTGTTTTATGCGTATTTGAGTTATATGGTTGGTTACCGAATGATGTTCGGAGTCCCGGATGAGATCATGGACATCACGAGGGTTTCTGGAATGGTCCGGAAACGAAGATTGATATATAGGATGACCTCATTTGATTACCGGAAGGTTTTCGGAGTTACCGGGAATGTACCGGGAATGACGAATGGGTTCCGGGTGTTCCCCGGGGGGCAGCCCACCCCGGGGAAGCCCATAGGCCTTGGGGGTGGCGCACCAGCCCTTTGTGGGCTGGTGGGACAGCCCAAGAAGGCCCTATGCGCCATAGGAAGAAAATCAAAGAGAAAAGAAAAAAAAAGGAGGTGGGAAAGGAGAGAAGGACTCCACCTTCCAATCCTAGTTGGACTAGGATTGGAGGAGGACTCCTCCTCCCTTGGTGGCGCAGCCCTTGGGGCTCCTTGAGCCTCAAGGCAAGCCTCCCCTCCCCTCCTCCTATATATATGGAGCTATTAGGGATGATTTGAGACAACTTTTTCAAGGCAGCCCGACCACATACCTCCACGGTTTTACCTCTAGATCGCGTCTCTGCGGAGCTCGGGCGGAGCCCTGCCGAGATTAGATCATCACCAACCTCCGGAGCGCCATCACGCTGCCAGAGAACTCATCTACCTCTCCGTATCTCTTGCTGGATCAAGAAGGCCGAGATCATCGTCGAGCTGTGCGTGTGCTGAACGTGGAGGTGCCGTCCGTTCGGCACTAGATCGTGGGACGGATCGCGGGACGGTTCGTGGGACGGTTCGCGGGGCGGATCGAGGGACGTGAGGACGTTCCACTACATCAACCGCGTTCACTAACGCTTCTGTTGTGCGATCTACAAGGGTACGTAGATCGGAAATCCCCTCTCGTAGATGGACATCACCATGATAGGTCTTCGTGCGCGTAGGAAAATTTTTGTTTCCCATGCGACGTTCCCCAACAAGTTACACTTACCAAAGGTGCTTCACTCCCCGGCAACGGCGCCAGAAAAGAGTCTTGATGACCCACAAGTATAGGGAATCTATCTAGTCCTTTCGACAAGTAAGAGTGTCGAACCCAACGAGGAGCAGAAGGATCTGAAAAGTGGTTTTCAGCAAGGCAATATCTGCAAGCACTGAAATTATCGGTACCAAGTAGTTGTGTGGTGAGATTTTTAGCAAGTAACAAAAGTAGCAACGATGCAACAAAGAGGCCCAATCCCTTTTGTAGATCGGGAATCCCCTCTCGTAGATGGACATCACCATGATAGGTCTTCGTGCGCGTAGGAAATTTTTTGTTTCCCATGCGACGTTCCCCAACAGTGGCATCATGAGCTAGGTTCATGCGTAGATGTCTTCTCGAGTAGAACACAAAAGTTTTTGTGGGCGGTGATGTGAGTTTTGCTGCCCTCCTTAGTCTTTTCTTGATTCCGCGGTATTGTTGGATCGAAGCGGCTCGGACCGACATTACTCGTACGCTTACGAGAGACTGGTTGCATCGCTACGAGTAACTCCGTTGCTCAAAGATGACCGGCGAGTGTCGGTTACTCCAACTTTAGTTGAATCGGATTTGACCGAGGAGGTCCTTGGATGAGGTTAAATAGCAATTCATATATCTCCGTTGTGGTGTTTGCGTAAGTAAGATGCGATCCTACTAGATACCCATGGTCACCACGTAAAACATGCAACAACAATTAGAGGACGTCTAACTTGTTTTTGCAGGGTATGCTTGTGATGTGATATGGACAACGATGTGATGTGATATATTGGATGTATGAGATGATCATGTTGTAATAGTTAATATCGACTTGCACGTCGATGGTACGGCAACCGGCAGGAGCCATAGGGTTGTCTTTAAACAAACGTTTGTGCTTGCAGATGCGTTTACTATATTGCTAGGACGTAGCTTTAGTAGTAATAGCATGAGTAGCACGACAACCACGATGGCGACACGTTGATGGAGATCATGATGATGGAGATCATGGTGTAACGCCGGTGACAAGAAGATCGTGCTGGTGCTTTGGTGATGGAAATCAAGAAGCACATGATGATGGCCATATCATGTCACTTATGAATTGCATGTGATGTTAATCCTTTATGCACCTTATCTTGCTTAGAACGACGGTAGCATTATGAGGTGATCTCTCACTAAAATTTCAATACGAAATTGTGTTCTCCCCGACTGTGCACCATTGCGACAGTTCTTCGTTTCGAGACACCACGTGATGATCGGGTGTGATAGACTCAACGTTCACATACAACGGCTGCAAAACAGTTGCACACGCGGAACACTCGGGTTAAGCTTGACGAGCCTAGCATGTGCAGACATGGCCTCGGAACACATGAGACCGAAAGGTCGAGCATGAATCGTATAGTTGATATGATTAGCATAGAGATGCTTACCACTGAAACTATTCTCGACTCACGTGATGATCGGACTTGAGATAGTGGATTTGGATCATGTACCACTGAAATGACTAGAGAGATGTACTTTTTGAGTGGGAGTTCTTAAGTAATATGATTAATTGAACTAATTGTCATGAACATAGTCTAATGGTCTTTGCGAATTACGATGTAGCTTGCGCTATAGCTCTACTGTTTTTATATGTTCCTAGAGAAAATTTAGTTGAAAGTTGATAGTAGCAAACTTTGCATAGGATTGTCCTCGTTGCTGCGCAGAAGGCTTATGTCCTTAATGCACCACTCGGTGAGCTGCACCTCGAGCACCGTCTGTGGATGCTGTGAACATCTGACATACACGTTTTTGATGACTACACGATAGTTCGGTGCAAAATACTTAATGGCTTAGAAGCAAGGCGCCGAAGACGTTTTGGAACGTCACGGAACATAAGTGATGTTCTAAAGAGATGAAATTGTGATTTCATGCTTGTGCCCTTGTTAAGAGGTACGAGACCTCCGACAAGATTCTTTGTCCACAAAGTAAAGGAGAAAAGCTCAATCGTTGAGCGTGTGCTCAGATTGTCTGAGTACGACAATCGCTTGAATCAAGTGGGAGTTAATCTTCCAAATGAGATAGTGATGGTTCTCCAAAGTCACTGCCACCAAGCTGTGAGAGCTTCGTGATGAACTATAACATATCAAGGATAGATACAATGATCCTTGAGCGATTCGCGATGTTTGACACTGCGAAAGTAGAAATGAAGAAGGAGCATCAATAGTTGATGGTTAGTAAAACCACTAAGTTTCAAGAAAGGCAAGGGCTAGAAGGGATACTTCGTGAAACAACAAAACAGTTGCTGCACTAATGAAGAGACCCAAGATTAAACCCAAACCCGAGACTAAGTGCTTCTGTAATGAGGGGAACAGTCACTGAGGCGGAGCAACTCTAGATACTTGGTAGATAAGAAGGCTGGCAAAAGTCGAAAGAAGTATATTTGATATACATGATGTTGATGTGTACTTTACTAATACTCCTAGTAGCACGAGGGTATTGGATACCGGTTCGGTTGCTAAGTGATTAGTAACACGAAATGAAAGCTACGACATAAACGGAGACTAGCTAAAGGCGAGGTGACGATACGTGTTGGAAGTGTTTCCAAGGTTGATATGATCATACGTCGCACACTCCATCTACCATCGGGATTGGTGTTAAACCTAAATAATTGTTATTTGGTGCTTGCGTTAAGCATGAACATGATTGGATCGTGTTTATTGCAATACGATTATTCATTTAAAGAGGATAATGGTTACTCTATTTGCTTGAATAAATCACCTTCAATGGTTTATTGAATCTCGATCGTAGTGTTACACATGTTAATAATATTGGTGCCAAAAGATACGAGGTAATGATGATAGTACCACTTACTTGTGGCACTGCCTCTTGAGTCATGTTGGTATAAATTGCATGAAGAGGCTCCATGCTGATGGATCTTTAGACTCACTTGATTTTGAATCACTAGTGACATGCAAATCATACCACATGAGCAAAGCCTTGTTTTCATTGAGATGAAACAAGATAGTAACTTGTTGGAAGTGATACATTTTGATGTATGCAGTCCAATGGGTGCTGAGGCACGCAGTGGATATCATTATGTTCTTACTTCAATGACGATTTGAGTAGATACAAGAGTATTTACTTAATGAATCACAAGTCTGAAATATTGAAAAGTTCAATTCTGTTTTGGAATGAAGTTCGTCGTAACAAGAGGATAAACGGTCTACGATATGATCATAGAAATGAATATCTGAGTTACGAGTTTTGGTACGCAGTTAAGACAATGTGGAAATTGTTTCACAGTTCATGCCACCTCGAACATCATAGTCTGATGATGTGTCTGAACGTCATAGCCACGCACTATTTGGTATGGTGCATGCTATGATGTCTCTTATCGAATTACCACTATCGTTTATGGGTTATGCATTAGAGACAACCGCATTCACTTTAAATAGGGCACCGCGTATTTCCATTGAGATGACACAGTATAGACTGAGGTTTAGAGAAATCTAAACTATCGTTTCTTGAAAGTTTGGGGCTTCGACACTTATGTGAAAAAGTTTCAGTCTGATAAGATCGAACCCAAAGCGGATAAATGCATCTTCATAGGATATCCAAAACAGTTGGGTACATCTCCTATCTCAGATCCGAAAGCAAAGTGTTTGTTTCTAGAAACGGATCCTTTTCTCGAGGAAAGGTTTCTCTCGAAAGAATTGAGTGGGAGGGTGGTAGAACTTGATGAGGTTATTGAACCATCACTTCAACCAGTGTGTAGCAGGGCGCAGGAAGTTGTTCCTGTGGCGCCTACACCAATTGAAGTGAAAGCTGATGATGGTGATCATCGAGCATCGGATCAAGTTACTACAAACCTCGTAGGTTGACAAGGTCGCATACTACTGCAGAGTGGTACGGTAACCCTGTCTTGGAGGTCATGTTGTTGAGCAACAGTGAACCTACGAGTTATGGAGAAAGCAATGGTGGGCCCGGATTCCGACAAATGGCTGGAAGCCATGAAATCCGAGAGAGGATCCATGTTTGAAAACAAAGTGTAGACTTTGGAAGAACTACTTGATGGTCATAGGACTATTGAGTAAAGATGGATCTTTAAAAGGAAGACAGACGATGATGGTGATAAGTCACTATTAAGAAAAGCTCGACTTGTCGCAAAGATGTTTCCGACAAGATCAAACAGTTGACCATGATAAGACTTTCTCACTTGTAGCGATCCTAAAACTCTGTTAGAATTATGTTAGTAGTTGCTGCATTATTTATGAAATATTGCTCATAGGATGTCAAAACATTGTTTCCTCGATGGTTTCCTTGAGCAAACATTGTATGTGATACAACGAGGAGGTTTTGTCGATTCAAAAGATACTAGCAAGTATGCAAGCAACATCGGTCCTTCAATGGACTGGTGCAAGCATCTCGGAGTTGGAATATACACTTTGATGAGATGATCAAAGATTTTGGGTTTGTACAAGGTTTATGAGAAACTAATATTTCCAAAGAAGTGAGTGGGAGCACTATAGAATTTCTGATAAGTATATGTGGTTGACATATTGTGGATCAGAAGTAAAGTAGAATTTCTATAAAGCATACAAGGTTGTTTGAAAAGAGTTTTCAAAGGAAAACCTGGATTGCGCTACTTGAACGTTGAGCATCAAAGATCTATGGAGATAGATCGAAAGCGCTTAATAGAAGTTTCAACAAGGTGCATGCCTTGACAAGTTTTTGAAGGAGTTCAAAATAGATCAGCAAAGAAGGAGTTCTTGGTTGCGTTGTAAGGTGTGAATTTGAGTAAGACTCAAAACCCGACCCCGGCAGAATAAAGAGAATAGACGAAGGTCGTCTTCTATGCCTTGGCCGTAGAATCTGAAGTATGCCATGCTGGGTACCGCACCTGATGTGTGCCTTGACTCAAAGTCTGTTGAGAGGTACAGAAAGTGATCCATGATTGAATCACTAGCAGCGGTCAAAATTTATCCTTAGTAACTGATGGACTAAGGAATTTTTCTCGATTATGGAGGTGGTTAAAGAGTTCGTCGTAAAGGGTTACGTCGATGCAAGCTTTGACACTAATCCGAATAACTATGAGTAGTGAAACGGATTCGTATAGTAGAGTAGATATTTGGAGCATTTCCGAATAGCACGTAGTAGCAGCATCTATAAGATGACATAAAGATTTGTAAAGAACGCACGGATCTGAAAGTTTCAGAACCGTTGACTAAAACCTCTCTCACGAGCAAGACGTGATCAGACCCCAGAACTATATGGGTGTTGGATTCGTTGAAATCACATGGTGATGTGAACTAGATTATTGACTCTAGTGCAAGTGGGAGACTGTTGGAAATATGCCCTAGAGGCAATAATAAATTAGTTATTATTATATTTCTTTGTTCATGATAATCGTTTATTATCCATGCTACAATTGTATTGATTGGAAACACATTGCATGTGTGGACACATAGACAAAACACTGTCCCTAGTAAGCCTCTAGTTGACTGGCTCGTTGGTCAGAGATGGTCAAGGTTTCCTGACCATAGGCAAGTGTTGTCACTTGATAACGGGATCACATCATTAGGAGAATCATGTGATGGACTAGACCCAAACTAACAGACGTAGCATGTTGATCGTGTCATTTTGTTGCTACTGTTTTCTGCGTGTCAAGTATTTGTTCCTATGACCATGAGATCATATAACTCATTGACACCGGAGGAATGCTTTGTGTGTATCAAAGGTCACAACGTAACTAGGTGACTATAAAGATGCTCTACAGGTATCTCCGAAGGTGTTCGTTGAGTTAGTATGGATCGAGACTGGGATTTGTCACTCCGTGTGACGGAGAGGTATCTCGGGGCCCACTCGGTAATACAACATCACACACAAGCCTTGCAAGCAATGTGACTTAGTGTAAGTTGCGGGATCTTGTATTATGGAACGAGTAAAGAGACTTGTCGGTAAACGAGATTGAAATAGGTATGCGGATACTGACGATCGAATCTCGGGCAAGTAACATACAGAAGGACAAAGGGAATGACATACGGGATTATATGAATCCTTTGCACTGAGGTTCAAACGATAAGATCTTCGTAGAATATGTGGGATCCAATATGGGCATCCAGGTCCCGCTATTGGATATTGACCGAGGAGTCACTCGGGTCATGTCTACATAGTTCTTGAACCCGCAGGGTCTGCACAATTAAGGTTCGACGTTGTTTTATGCGTATTTGAGTTATATGGTTGGTTACCGAATGTTGTTCGGAGTCCCGAATGAGATCACGGATGTCACGAGTGTTTCTGGAATGGTCCGGAAATGAAGATTGATATATAGGATGAGCTCATTTGATTACCGGAAGGTTTTCGGAGTTACCGGGAATGTACCGGGAATGACGAATGGGTTCCGGGTGTTCACCGGGGGGGGCAGCCCACCCCGGGGAAGCCCATAGGCCTTGGGGGTGGCGCACCATCCCTTTGTGGTCTGGTGGGACAGCCCAAGAAAGCCCTATGCGCCATAGGAATAAAATCAAAGAGAAAAGAAAAAAAAGGAGGTGGGAAAGGAGAGAAGGACTCCACCTTCCAATCCTAGTTGGACTACGATTGGAGGAGGACTCCTCCTCCCTTGGTGGCGCAGCCCTCAAGGAAAGCTTCCCCTCCCATCCTCCTATATATATGGAGCTATTAGGGATGATTTGAGACAACTTTTTCAAGGCAGCCCGACCACATACCTCCACGGTTTTACCTCTAGATCGCGTCTCTGCGGAGCTCGGGCGGAGCCCTGCCGAGATTAGATCATCACCAACCTCCGGAGCGCCGTCACGCTGCCAGATAACTCATCTACCTCTCCGTCTCTCTTGCTGGATCAAGAAGGCCGAGATCATCGTCGAGCTGTACGTGTGCTGAACGCGGAGGTGCCGTCCGTTCGGCACTAGATCGTGGGACGGATCGCGGGACGGTTCGTGGGACGGTTCGCGGGGCGGATCGAGGGTCGTGAGGATGTTCCACTACATAAACCGCGTTCACTAACGCTTCTGCTGTGTGATCTACAAGGGTACGTAGATCAGAAATCCCCTCTCGTAGATGGACATCACCATGATAGGTCTTCGTGCGCGTAGGAAAATTTGTGTTTCCCATGCGACGTTCCCCAACAAGTTACACTTACCAAAGGTGCTTCACTCCCCGGCAACGGCGCCAGAAAAGAGTCTTGATGACCCACAAGTATACGGAATCTATCTAGTCCTTTCGACAAGTAAGAGTGTCGAACCCAACGAGGATCAGAAGGATATGAAAAGTGGTTTTCAGCAAGGTAATATCTGCAAGCACTGAAATTATCGGTACCAAGTAGTTGTGTGGTGAGATTTTTAGCAAGTAACAAAAGTAGCAACGATGCAGCAAAGAGGCCCAATCCCTTTTGTAGCAAGGGACAAGCCTGGAAAAAGTCTTATAGGAGGAAAAACTTTCCTAGGACACATGGGAATTTCTGTCAATCTAGTTTTCATCATGTTCATATGATTCACGTTCGTTACTTTGATAGTTTGATATGTGGGTGGACCGGTGCTTGGGTACTGCCCTTACTTGGACAAGCATCCCATTATGATTAACCCCTCTCGCAAGCATCCGCAACAATGAAAGAAGAATTAATACAAAGTCTAACCATAGCATTAAACTAGTGGATCCAAATCAGCCCCTTCCGAAGCAACGCGTAAACTAGGGTTTAAGCTTCTGTCACTCTAGCAACCCATCATCTACTTACTACTTCCCAATGCCTTCCTCTAGGCCCAAATAATGGTGAAGTGTTATGTAGTCGACGTTCACATAACACCACTAGAGGAAAAACAATATACAACACATCAAATTATCGAACGAATACCAAATTCACATGACTACTTATAGCAAGACTTATCCCATGTCCTCAGGAACAAAAGTAACTACTCACAAAGAATAATCATATTCATGACCAGAGAGGTAATGAGTAGCATCAAGGATCTGAACATAAACTCTTCCACCAAGTAATCCAACTAGCATCAACTACAAAGAGTAATTAACACTACTAGCAACCTTACAAGTACCGATCGGAGTCGCGAGATGGAGATTGGTTAAAAGAGATGAACTAGAGTTTGGAGGTGAGAGGGTGCTGATGAAGATGTTGATGGTGATGAGTCCCCTCCGATGAGAGGAGTGTTGGTGATGACGACGGCGACGATTTCCCCCTCCGGGAGGGAAGTTTCCCCGGCAGGATCGTCCTGTCGGAGCTCTAGATTGGTTCTGCTCAAGTTCCGCATCGTGGCGGCGGTGAATCCTCCGAAAAGCCTCCTCTTTATTTTTTTCCAGACCAAAACCCTTCTTGTAGCAAAAGAGGGGGGCCAGTGGGCCAGCTGGGAGCCCACAAGCCCCCTAGGTGCGGCCAGGGGGGTGGCCGCGCCTAGCAGGCTTGTGGCCCCCTGCTGGCGCCCCTCCGGCACTTCTTCGGCCCAGTATGTTTTATAAATCCCAAAAAAATCCACGTTGATTTTCATGGCTTTTGGAGTTGCGCAGAATAGGCATCTCAAACTTGCTCCTTTTTCAGGCCAGAATTCCAACTGCCGGCATTCTCCCTCTTCATGTAAACCTTACAAAATAAGAGAGAAAAGGCATAAGTATTGTTCCATGAAGTGAAATAACAGCCCAAGAAGCGATAAATATCAACATGAAAGCATTATGCAAAATGGGCGTATCAACCACCACCATCGTTAACCATACTCTTCGGGTGGTGAAACCCTTAATAAAGAGACGATGCTCTAATACCAATTGAAAGGATCAATATAGTTGACTAGAGGGGGGTGAATAGGCAACTACCAATTTTATCTTTTCTTAACACATTAGGGTTAGGAATAGAAGGTTCTCTAGATGAACAACTAGGTGAGCAACCTATATGATGCTAACAACTAGTGCAAGCAAGGAATATAACACAACAATAGCAAGCACAAAGTAAAGGTAAGAGATAACCACAAGTAGAACCGATGGACACGAGGATGTGTTACCAAAGTTCCTTCGCTTTGAGGGGAAGTATGTCTCCGTTGGAGCGGTGTGGAGGACAATGCTCCCCCAAGAAGCTACTAGGGCCACCGTATTCTCCTCACGCCCTCACACAATGCGATATGTCGTGATTCCACTAGCGGTGCCCTTGAAGGCGGCGACCGGACCTTTACAAACAAGGTTGGGGCAATCTACACACAAAGCTTGGCGGCTCCCAACAAGACCGCGGAGCTTCACCACAATAGAATGTGGCTCCGGGGTGACCTCAACCGTCTAGGGTTCTCAAACACCCAAGAGTAATAAGATCCTCAAGGGATTAGTGGGGGGAATCAAATTTCTCTTGGTGGAAGTGTAGATCGGGGCCTTCTCAACCAATCCCTAGAAAATCAACAAGTTTGATTGTCTAGGGAGAGATATCGGGAGAAAATGAGCTTTGGAGCAACAACGGAGTTTAGGAAGAGAAGAGGTAGTCTTCTTGGGAAGGAGACCCCCTTTATATAGTGGGGGAAAGAATCCAGTGGTTACCTCCACTTTCAGCCCGAGCATAGCGGTACTACCGCTGCCCGGTGCGGTACTACCGCACACACGGTAGTGGCAGAGGGAGGAACTACTGCACGGGGCAACGAGCGGTAGAACCGCCGGAGCGGTACTACCGCACGCCCTTACGGTACTACCGCACGGATAGCCAACTCCCAAAGGAGGTACACGGAAGTAAAAAATATACTTCCGTGTGTACCTCCGCTGAGGCTACGGCTATGAAAAAATCCGGCACGGTAGTACCGGGCACGGTTTTGCGGTACTACCGCCTGAGGGCGTTAGTAAAAAATTATGTCCGCTATGAGTACCATAAGCGCTCGTAGTATAAGCTGGTCACAGCAGTAGTACCGCTGCTAGAAGCAGTACTACCGCTGGCACCTGTTGTACTATAGCCCCGTTTAGCGGTACTACCGCTGGCCACTTAAAACAAGTGCATTGCTGCTTTCACTTTGCACAGACAAAGGGAAACAGACTTGAGCTCCAATGAAGCGAAGGAAAGGTGGTGCAAAAGAACACATGTGTACGTGCTGATTCCACCTTAACCTTTCCGACGCGGATCCCCTCTTAATAGTACGGCTTTCCTACGACTCAAATCCACCGAAAAGAAACATAGAAAGCAACCGTATTTGATAGCCTGTGAGGGGCACCGAACCGTCTAGTGCCTAGACATGAATTATTGGAAAAGCTCAATGCACATGATTAGTCCGCACAAGCATTGTCATCAATCACCAAAACCACTTAGGGAGAAATATGCCCTAACACTTGTAACTTAATTTGTGGCGAGTTTAAGTCAATCCATATACTCATCTCTTCATAAATGTATGTGATGATTTCTGTACTTGCGAAACGCTAAGATGCACCTCTAACCATATTAAGGCCTTGTCCCCAAATATGGGTAGTGCCGCATTTTGGACATTACAAGTTGGTAATCAAAGCCATACGACCACAAGAGACTTTGATTGATCGAACTGGCCGAGTTGAGTGTAGTAAAAAACTGTTTTGGGTCTTAGTTATATCGGAGAGTAGGATTTTTGGTACTCCTCTTCCGTGCTCCGGTGAGGTTTACGACTTAGGAATTTTAATTCTACTCCTCTTCTCGCTAAAAAAATTAGGATCATGCAGGTATTTTGGAAGCTATATGATACCAATGTGACGGAGTTCTGACTTGGTGCCTCTGTTCTGACTTGATTTCTTCCGGGGACTTCAGCTCCCGGGGATTCTTGAGCACATTGTTATAATTCAGATTTCTTAGTATCTCAGGTGGAGGATGTTCGAAATTCCTACAATACTAGTAGTGGAAAGAGGAGTCTAGCCTCCCAGTAGGGGTGGAGAGAGTCTAGATGTACTGCCATACTTGGTATCATTGTGATTTGAGGATTCGCCAATGAGTTTTCGAGACTCTGGTTATGTGTTGATGGATGTGTTACATTGGAGCGTAATATCATGTTAGGAGTTGTGTGAAGTTTTGCTCCTTGTATCCGTGGACCCGATTGCATAACTCAAAGTTTCGGGAGTTCTTAGGTGGGAATTCATGTATTCATCTAGGAAATTCTTTCTTTGAATGTATGTTGGGATATAATTTGTTCCAAGCAATTCTAACTCGAACTTGCCAATTGCAAGTGGTTTTCGAATCTAATGATGGTGTCACTAATTTTGTGGAAGCATTGTTACTAATTCTAGTTTGAATGCAATTGCTAAGACTTTATGTACAATATTTCAAGCCTTTGATTCAGCTTATCAGCTTAATCTTTCATCTGTGGTCTAATGTTGTTGTCCGTCTCCAGGATGGCTCAAGCAACTCGCCATAACCCGAATTGTGCTGGAGAGAAGGCTGACCTTCCGCCACCCCCTCCTCCTCCTCAAGAGGCGTGGCAAGCTTTGATGGCTGCGACCAATGCAAACACCGAGATGCTGCTTCAAATTATGCAAGAGTGGAATCAGGGTCAGCAATGGAATTTAAACAACCAACAGCAATTTGCTTCTCTCAAACAATTTTTGGAAAATCAACCCAAGTAATTCACTTGTTGTGAACAACCGTTTGATGCGGATGATTGTCTACATGGCACGAGTAAGCATTTCAAGTGCACCAATGTGAGGCCTGATGACTTTGTTAGATTTAATACTTTCCAGCTGAAGGGTCATGCAGCCGAGTGGTAGCAGCAACTCATGAATTCTAGAGGTGACCGTCTAATAAGTTGGGGTGACTTATGCCGTGATTTCAGAGCCCATCATATTCCGGCAAGCATTGTTGAGGGCATGCATGAGAAGTTTAGGAGTCTCAAGCAAGGAAGCTCGTCTGTTTATAATTACAACATTGACTTCCAAAACCTTGCCCGCTATGCCAAGCAGGATGTTCCAGGTGAGAAGAGCAAGATCTATCAGTTTTGAGGTGGTCTCAAAGAAGATTTGCAACTTTCTCTTGCTCTGCACGACCCTCCTGAGTTTGATCAGTTCTATAACTTAGCTCTCAGGGCCGAGTCAGCTTTGCTCAGGGTCAAGAATTCAAGGAAGCGCTTCAAGGACTCTAAATCTTCTTTGTCCCAAGCTCAGATTGTCCCAAAGCACCAGAAGTGATGGGTTCCTCCTCCGCCTCATCAGCCTTAGTTGTTCAAGCAGAATGGTGGTCGTGGATCTTCCCACTCACCCGACCCAACTTTCGAGTAGAAGTCTCAACCGCCTAAGTGAGGAGCTCCTCCAACTCACTTCTATCTGTTGTCAGAGGTGACTTGTCACAAGTGTGGTCAGAAGGACTACTAGTCCAACAAGCATACCAGCCATCGGCGTCTTCCTCCTCCTCCTCCAATTAGGCCCCAAGCAATGCAATGGTGAAGCATAATCCAAAGTCATCAAGAGTGAACACGATCAATGCAGGTGAAGCAGAGAATTCCTCACATGTGATTATGGGTAATCTCTTGGTTAATTCTATTCCTGGAATAGTTTTATTTGATTATGGTGCATTGTATTGTTTCATGTTCAAGCCATTTGTGAAACACCATGATTTACCTTCGGAAGTTTTGGAAAATCCTTTTCGTGTAGTATCTCCGGGTATGCGAATGAGTTCTCATATGGTGGTTCCGGATGTCTCTCCCAAGATGGGCACTTATTCCTTTCTAGTCTCTCCAATTGTGCTCGACAATTCCGATATTGATCTTATTCTTGGAATGGATTTTCTGGCGATGAACAAGGCGTTCATTGATTGTGAAGCCAAAGAAGTCAAATTGACTCATCCTTCCGAGGACGTGGTCATTTTTGTGGCTCGCGATGACACGATTCATCTATTCTCTTTAAATGAGAAAGGTGAAATCTAAGTTGTTTCTCAAGTGCGTGTTGTCTGTAAGTAGGAAGATGTCTTTCCACAAGAATTGTGAGGAATGCCTCCTCACCGAGCAGTAGAGTTTGTGATTGAACTCGAGCCTCGAAACAAACCGGTTTGCAAGCGTCCTCATAAGATTGGTCCCGAAGGGCTAAAACAGTTGAAGAAACAACTAGATGAACAAGAACGTCTGGGCCTGATCAGACCAAGTTCTTCTCCTTGGTGTTGTGGTGTTCTTTTTTTCAAGAATAAAGATGGCACATTCCGACTTTGTGTCGATTACCGTCCATTGAATAAGAAGACAATCTAAAATAAGTATCCACTTCCCAGCATCAATGAATTGTTTGATCAATTGAAAGGGGCCAAGATTTTCTCTATGCTTGATCTTTGGATGGGCTATCATCAAATCCGCATTCGTGAAGAAGATATTCCTAAGACTGATACACGACCAGCTTTGTCTCTTATGAGTACACAGTGGTGTCTTTTGGTCTCGCCAATGCTCCTACAACTTTTTCTCGTGTGATGAATTATGCCTTTTATCCCTTCAAGAATGAGTTCGTTTTGGTGTATCTTGATGACATTCTAGTCTTCTCGGAGACTGAGGAATGATACTTCTCCAACGTATCTATAATTTTTTATGGTTTCATGCTATTATCCTGTCAAACTTTGTATGTTTTGTATGCCTTTTATATCTTTTTCGGACTAACTTATTAACTCAGTGCCAAGTGCCAGTTCCTGTTTTTTCCGTGTTTTTGACCACTTTCAGAGGAGGATTTTAAACGGAGTCCAAACGGAACGAAACTTCCAAAAAGATTTTTTCCGAAACAGAAGAAGATCGGGAAGCTTGAGAACCAAGGCAGGGGGCCACCAGGGACCCCATAAGCGCCCTAGCCGCGGCTAGGGGGCCCGCACCTCCCAGGCTTGTGGGCTCCCTGGGCCACCTCTGCCCTAGGTCTTTCGCCTATATATTCCCATAAATTCCAGAAACAATTAGGAGATCATCGAAAGTAACTTTATTTGTGGTGAGTTTAAGTCAATCCATATACTCATCTCTTCATAAATGTATGTGATGATTTCTCTACTTGCGAAATGCTAAGATGCGCCTCTAACCATATTAAGGCCTTGTCCCCAAATATGGGTAGTGCCGCATTTTGGAAATTACAAGTTGGTAATCAGATCCATACGACCACAGGAGACTTTGATTGATCGAACTGGCCGAGTTGAGTCTAGTAAAAAACTGTTTTGGGTCTTAGTTATATCGGAGAGTAGGATTTTTTGTACTCCTCTTCCGTGCTCCACTGAGGTTTACAATTTAGGAATTTTAATTCTACTCCTCTTCTCGCTAAAAAAATTAGGATCATGCACGTATTTTGGAATCTATATGATACCAATGTGACGGAGTTCTGACTTGGTGCCTCTCGTCTGACTTGATTTCTTCCGGAGACTTGAGCTCCCGGGGATTCTTGAGAACATTGTTATAATTCAGATTTCTTAGTATCTCACGTGGAGGATGTTCAAAATTGCTACAATACTAGTAGTGGCAAGAGGAGTCTAGCCTCCCAGTAGGGGTGGAGAGAGTCTAGATGTACTGTCATACTTGGTATCGTTGTGATTTGAGGATTCGCGAATGAGTTTTCGAGACTCTTGTTATGTGTTGACGGATGTGTTACATTGGAGCGTAATATCATGTTAGGAGTTGTGTGAAGTTTTGCTCCTTGTATCCGTGGACCCGATTGCATAACTCGAAGTTTCGGGAGTTCTTAGGTGGGAATTCATGTATTCATCTAGGAAATTCTTTCTTTGAATGTATGTTGGGATATACATTTGTTCCAAGCAATTCTAACTCGAACTTGACAATTGCAAGTGGTTTTTGAATCTTATGATGGTGTCACTAATTTTGTGGAAGCATTCTTACTAATTCTAGTTTGAATGCAATTGCTAAGACTTTATGTACAATATTTCAAGCCTTTGATTCAGGTTATCAGCTTCATCTTTCATCTGTGGTCTAATGTTGTTGTCTGTCTCCAGGATGGCTCAAGCAACTCGCCATAACCCGAATCGTGATGGAGAGAAGGCTGACCCTCCGCCACCACCTCCTCCTCCTCAAGAGGCGTGGCAAGCTTTGATGGCTGCGACCAATGCAAACACCGAGATGCTGCTTCAGATTATGCAAGAGTGGAATCAGGGTCAACAATGGAATTTAAACAACCAGCAGCAATTTGCTTCTCTCAAACAATTCCTGGAAAATCAACCCAAGTAATTCACTTGTTGTGAACAACGTTTGATGCGGATGATTGTCTACATGGCACGAGTAAGCATTTCAACTGCACCAATGTCAGGCCTGATGACTTTGTTAGATTTGCTACTTTCCAACTGAAGGGTCATGCAGCCGAGTGGTAGCAGCAACTCAAGGATTCCAGAGGTGACCGTCTGATAAGTTGGGGTGACTTATGTCGTGATTTCAGA
Source organism: Hordeum vulgare subsp. vulgare (assembly GCF_904849725.1). Lineage (NCBI taxonomy): Eukaryota > Viridiplantae > Streptophyta > Magnoliopsida > Poales > Poaceae > Hordeum > Hordeum vulgare. Next base: position 533,752,727 of record NC_058520.1, on the reverse strand, counting down.
ACCCATCATATTCCGGCAAGCATTGTTGAGGGCATGAATGAGAAGTTTAGGAGTCTCAAGCAAGGAAGCTCGTCTGTTTATAATTACAACAGTGACTTCCAAAACCTTGCCCGCTATGCCAAGCAGGATGTTCCAGGTGAGAAGAGCAAGATCTATCAGTTTTGAGGTTGTCTCAAAGAAGATTTGCTACTTTCTCTTGCTCTGCACGACCCTCCTGAGTTTGACCAGTTCTATAACTTAGCTCTCAGGGCCGAGTCAGCTTTGCTCAAGGTCAAGAATTCAAGGAAGCGCTTCAAGGACTCTAAATCTTCTTTGTCCTCAGCTCAGATTGTCCCAAAGCACCAGAAGTTATCGGTTCCTCCTCCGCCTCATCAGCCTCAGTTGTTCAAGCAGAATGGTGGCCGTGGATCTTACCACCCACCCAACCCAGCTTTCGAGTAGAAGTATCAACCGCCTAAGTCAGGAGCTCCCCCAACTCACTTCTATCTGTTGTCAGAGGTGACTTGTCACAAGTGTGGTCAGAAGGACTACTACTCCATAAAGCATACCAGCCATCCGCGTCTTCCGCCTCCTCCTCCAGTGAGGCCCCCAAGCAATGCAATGGTGATGCATAATCCAAAGTTATCAAGAGTGAACATGATCAATGTAGGTGAAGCAGAGAATTCCTCACATGTGATTATGGGTAATCTCTTGGTTAATTCTATTCCTGCAAGAGTTTTATTTGATTCTGGTGCATTGTATTGTTTCATGTTTAAGCCATTTGTGAACAACCATGATTTACCTTCGGAAGTTTTGGAAAATCCTTTTCGTGTAGTATCTCCGGGTATGCGAATGAGTTCTCATAAGGTGGTTCCGGATGTCTCTGCCAAGATAAGCACTTATTCCTTTCTAGGCTCTCCAATTGTGCTCGACCCAATTCCGATATTGATCTTATTCTTGGAATTGATTTTCTGGCGATGAACAAGGCGTTCATTGATTGTGAAGCCAAAGAAGTCAAATTGACTCATCCTTCCGAGGACGTGGTCATTTTTGTGGCTCGCGATGACACGATTCGTCTATTCTCTTTAAATGAGAAGGGTGAAATCTCAGTTGTTTCTCAAGTGTGTGTCGTCTGTGAGTATGAAGATGTCTTTCCACAAGAATTGTGAGGATGGCCTCCTCACCGAGAAGTAGAGTTTGTGATTGAACTCGAGCCTCCAAACAAACGGGTTTGCAAGCGTCCTCATAAGATTGGTCCCGAAGGGCTAAAGCAGTTGAAGAAACAACTAGATGAACAAGAACGTCTGGGCCTGATCAGACCAAGTTCTTCTCCTTGGTGTTGTGGTGTTCTGTTTTTCAAGAAGAAAGATGGCACATGCCGACTTTGTGTCGATTACCGTCCATTGAATAAGAATACAATCTAAAATAAGTATCCACTTCCCAGCATCAATAAATTGTTTGATCAATTGAAAGGCGCCAAGATTTTCTCTAAGCTTGATCTTCGGATGGGCTATCATCAAATACGCATTCGTGAAGAAGATATTCCTAAGACTGATACACGACAAGCTTTGGCTCTTATGAGTACATAGTGGTGTCTTTTGGTCTCGCCAATGCTCCTACAACTTTTTCTCGTGTGATGAATTATGTCTTTTATCCCTTCAAGAATGAGTTCGTTTTGGTGTATCTTGATGACATTCTAGTCTTCTCGGAGACTGAGGAATGATACTTCTCCAACGTATCTATAATTTTTGATGGTTTCATGCTATTATCCTGTCAAACTGTGGATGTTTTGTATGCCTTTTATATCTTTTTCGGACTAACTTATTAACTCAGTGCCAAGTGCGTGTTCCTGTTTTTTCCGTGTTTTTGACCCCTTTCAGAGAAGGATTTTAAACGGAGTACAAATGGAACGAAACTTCCAAAAAGATTTTTTCCGAAACAGAAGAAGATCGGGAAGCTTGAGAACCAAGGCAGGGGGCCACCAGGGACCCCGCAAGCACCCTAGAGGTGGCCAGGGGGGCCGCACCTCCCACGCTTGTGGGCTCCCTAGGCCACCTCTGCCCTAGGTCTTTCACCTATATATTCCCATAAATTCTAGAAAAAATTATGAGATCATCGAAAGTACTTTTCCGTCGCCGCAAGCTTTTGTCTCCGCAAGATCCCATCTGGGGCATGTTCTGGTGCCCTGTCGGAGGGGGGATTCGGATACGGAGGGGCTTCTTCATCAACACCATGACCTCTCTGATGATGCGTGAGTAGTTCACCATAGACCTACGGGTCCATAGCTAGTAGCTAGATGGCTTATTCTCTCTCTTGGATATTCAATACAAAGTTCTCCATGATCTTCATGGAGATCTATCCGATGTAATCATTTTGCGGTGTGTTTGTCGAGATCCGTTGAATTGTGGATTTATGATGAGATTGTCTATGAATCTTATTTGAGTTTCTTCTGATCTCTCTTATGCATGATTTCATATCCTTGTAATTCTCTTCGAGTTGTGGGTTTTGTTTGGCCAGCTTGATCTATGATTCTTGCAATGGAAGAAGTGCTTGGTTTTGGGTTCATACCGTGTGGTGACCTCACCCAGTGACAAAAGGGGTAGCGAGGCACGCATAGTGTGGTTGCCACCAAGGGTAAGAAGATGGGGTTTTCATCATTGGTTTGAGTTTATCCCTCAACATCATGTCATCTTGCTTAAGGCGTTACTCTGTTCATCATGAACTCAATACACTAGATGCATGCTAGATAGCGGTCAATGTGTGGAGTAATAGTAGTAGATGCAGAAAGTATCGGTCTACTTGTCTCGGACATGATGCCTATATGTATGATCATTGGCTTAGATACCATCATGGATTTGCGCGGTTCTATCAATTGCTCGACAGTAATTTGTTCACCCACCGTAATATTTACTATCTTGAGAGAAGCCTCTAGTGAACACTATGGCCCTCCGGTCTACTTCACACCATATTTTCAGCCTTACACTTTAACTTCGTTGTAGTTTCCGCCGTCAGATATCACTTTGCAATCAATCTTGAAGGGATTGACAACCCCTTTATAGCGTTGGGTGCAAGCTCTTTTGTGTTTGTGCACGTACTCTGGACTTGACGAGATTCTCCTACTGGATTGATACCTCGGTTCTCAAACTGAGGGAAATACTTACTGCTCCTGTGCTGCATCGCCCTTTCCTCTTCAAGGGAAAAACCAACGCAAAGTCAAGAGACGACAGAAGATTTCTGTCGCCGTAGGAGAAGAATTTCTGGCGCCGTTGCCAGGGAGGATCAAGTCAAGAATAGTCTCCCGTCAACGTGCCAATTTCTGGCGCCGTTGTCGGGGAGGATCAAGTCAAGAATAGTCTCCCGTCAACGTGCCAATTTCTGGCGCTGTTGCCGGGGAGGATCAAGTCAAGAACTCATCAAAGTAAGTGTCGCAAAATCATCTCTTGCATTTACCTTTTGTGCCTCTCATTTTCCTCTCCCCCACTTTTGAAAAAGAATACAAAACAATATTTGCCTTTTTCGTTTGCCTTTTTCTCTCGCTTGCTTTCTGTTCGCTTGTGTGCTTGCTTGCTTGCTAAAGTCACCATGACTGAAAACACCAAACTTTGTGACTACTCGAATACTAATAATAATGATTTTATTAGTACTCCGATTGCTCCCGCCACTAGTGCGGAGTCATACGAAATCAATGCCGCTTTGCTGAATCTTGTTATGAAAGAGCAATTCTCCGACCTTCCTAGTGAAGATGCCGCATCCCATCTTAATACCTTCATTGAGCTATGCGATATGCAAAAGAAGAAAGATGTGTATAATGATGTGATTAAATTGAAGCTTTTTTCCTTTCTCGTTGCGAGATCGAGCAAAAACTTGGTTTTCGTCTTTGCCCAAAAATAGTATTGATTCTTGGAATAAGTGCAAAGATGCTTACATATCCAAGTATTTTCCGCCGGCTAAGATTATCTCTCTCTGTAATGATATCATGAATTTTAAGAAACTTGATCATGAACATGTTGCACAATCTTGGGAGAGGATGAAATTGATGATTAGAAATTGTCCCGCTCATGGCTTGAGTCTTTGGATGATTATACAAATTTTCTACGCTGGCTTGAATTTCGCTTCTAGAAACATCTTGGACTCCGCCTCCGGTGGAACGTTCATGGAAATCGTGTTAGGAGAAGCCACAAAACTCCTAGGTAATATCATGACGAACTACTCTCAGTGGCACACTGAAAGGTCACCTGCTAGTAAGAAGGTACACGCTATAGAAGAAATTAACTCGTTGAGTGCTAAGATGGATGAGTTTATGAATTTGGTTGCTAGTAGAAGTGCTCCTTTAGATCCTAATGGTATGCCCTTGTCTTCCTTGATTGAGAGTAGCAACGCTAGCTTGGACGTTAATTTTGTTGGTAGGAATAATTTTGGCAACAACAATGCTTTTAGAGGAAACTATGTTCCTAGGCCTTCTCCTAGTAACTCCTCTAATAACTTTGGCAACTCCTACAACAATACTCATGGAAATTACAATAGATTACCCTCTAATCTAGAGAGTAATATCAAAGAGTTTATTAACTCACAAAAGATTTTCAATGCGTCCATAGAGGAAAAACTACTCAAAATTCACGATTTGGCTAGGAGCGTTGATAGAATGTCTAGTGATATTGATGCTTTGAAATTTAGATGTGCTCCTCCAAGATCAATATGGATGAAACTTTGAAAGCTATGCGTGTTTCCATGATTGAGAGCAAAGAAAGAACCGCCCAAATTCGTGCTAGACATTAATGGCTTAAAAAGGCGTGTTCTCGTGATAAGAATCATGAAGATCTTAAAGTGCTTGGTGTGACTCCCATTGAATCTTTGTTTTCTTGTGTCAAACCTAATGATGATGGGGCTGGGTATGAATCCAGCTTGGTTGAAAAATGCCCCGATGATTCGGAGTCCATCTATCTTGATGCTAAAAGCATTGAAAGTGGAGTAGAAGATATTAAAACTTTGAGTAGTAATGAAATTACTACTTCGGATTTCAAGGGATTCAATTATGATAGTTGCTCCTTGATTGAATGCATTTCCTTGATGCAATCCATGCTAAACTCTCCACACGCTTATAGCCAAAACAAGGCCTTTACCGATCATATCGTCGAAGCTATGATAAAATCTCTTGAAGAGAAAGTTGAATTGGAAGTTTCTATCCCTAGAAAGCTTCATGATGAGTGGGAACCTACTATCAAAATCAAAATCAAAAACTATGAATGCAATGCTTTGTGTGATTTGGGTGCTAGTGTTTCCGCGATTGCAAAGTCTTTATGTGATGTTCTGGGTTTTAATGAGATTGAGGAGTGTTCTCTTAATTTGCATCTTGCGGATTCTACTATCAAGAAACCCATGGGAAGGATCAGTGATGTTCTTATTATTTTAAATAGGAACTATGAACCCATGGATTTCATTGTGCTTGACATTGATTGCAATCCTAGATGCCCTATTATTCTTGGTAGACCTTTCCTAAGGACTATCGGTGCTATCATCGATATGAAGGAAGGGAATATCATATTTCAATTTCCTTTAAAGAAGGGCATGGAGCACTTTCCTAGAAAGAAAATAAGATTGCCTTATGAATCCATGATGAGGGACACTTATGGTTTGAGCACCAAAGACTACGATACGTGATTCCATCACCTTATGCCTAGCTAAGGGCGTTAAACAATAACGCTTGTTGGGAGGCAACCCAATGAATTTATCTTTTTATTTCTGTTTTGTTGCGTCCACACCATCATAATTCTGTTTTGATTGTGTCTTTTGTATATCTTTTTGTGTTTGAGCCAAGCAAAACCTTTATGACTAGTCTTGGTGATGGATATTTGATCCTGTTGGAAAAAGACAGAAACTTTTCGCTCACGAGATTATATTTAATTTTTATTCAGAAAGAGATTTTGAGTCGATTATTTTTGCTTCTGGTTGATATGCCTTTTTCCCAGGCAGTCGTAATTGTTCAGAATTTTTGAAGTACCAGAAGTACACGAAATATACAAATTGCTACAAACTGGTCTGTTTTTGACAGATTCTGTTTTTGTTGAGTTGGTTGCTTGTTTTGATTTAACTATGGATAGTATCGGGGGGTACTAGCCATGGAAAAGTGAGAATACAGTAATCTAACACCAATATAAATAGAAATCAAGATTTCTACAGTACCTAAAGAGGTGTCAGTTTGTTTTCTTGTGCTAATGTTATCACGAGTTTCTCTTTAAGTTTTGTGTTGTGAAGTTTTCAAGTTTTGGGTGATGTTCTCATGGACAAAGAGATAAGGAGTGGAAATAGCTCGAGCTTGGGGATGCCCAGGGCATCCCAAGCCAAATTCAAGGACACCAAAAAGCCTAAGCTTGGGGATGCCCCGGGAAGGCATCCCCTCTTTCGTCTTCAATCCATCGGTAACATTACTTGGAGCTATATTTTTATTCACCACATGATATGTGTTTTGCTTGGAGCGTCTTGTATCATAGGAGTCTTTTCTTTTTGTCGTGTCACAATCATCCTTGTTGCACACCTTTTGAGAGAGACATGCACTCATCGTGATTTTGCTAGAATGCTCATAGTGCTTCACTTATATCTTTTGAGCTAGACCATTTTGCTCTATGTGCATTACTTGGTAGTTGGCTTGTGCTATGAAAATAGTCCCCAAAGGTGATAGGTACCCAAATAGGATACAAAAACTTCCATTTTCATGTGCATTGAGTAGAAAGAGAAGTTTTGATTCCTCTCAATTAGTTTTGACACGTGGATTTGGTAATGTTAAGAGTTATGTTAGTAGGGTGTTGTGAATCTAGAAATACTTGTGTTGAAGTTAGTGATTCCCGTAGCGTGCACGTATGGTGAACCTCTATGTTAGGAAGTCAGAGCATAATTGATCTATTGATTGTCATCCTTTGTGTTGCGGTCGGGATCGCACGATGGTTAACACCTACCAACCCTTCCCCGAGGAGTATGCATTTAGCACTTTGATTCGATTACTAATAAAAACTTTCGCAACAAGTATGTGAGTTCTTCATGAATAATGTGAGTCCATGGTATAGATGCACTTTCACCTTCCACCATTGCTAGCCTCTCTAGTGCCGCGCAATTCTCGTCGGTGCACAAACCCACCATCTGACTTCCTCAAAACAGCCACCATACCTACCTACTATGGCATTTTCATAGCCATTCCGAGATATATTGCCATGCAACTCCCACCGTTCCATCTCATGACTTGTGCCGTCACTCTCATATTGCCAATGCATGACCGTAAGATAGCTAGCGAGATGTTTCAACGTCATACGCCAAGCTAGATCGTTGCACATCCCGGTACACTGCCGGAGGCATTTCCTATAGAGTCATCATTGTTCTGAGCTTTGAGCTGTGAGTAAATAAAAGTGTGATGATCATCATTATTACAGCATTGTACCATGTGAGGAAATAAAAAAAGGCCAAAGAGCCCAAAAAAAGAGAAAAAAGAGGCCCAAGAGGCCAAAGAAAAAAAAGAGAAAAAGAGAGAAGGGACAATGCTACTATCTTTTTCCACACTTCTGCTTCATAATAGCACCATGTTCTTCATGATTGAGAGCCTCTCGTTTCGTCACAGCCATATGCTAGTGGGAATTTTTATTATATAACTTGGCTTGTATATTCCAATGATGGGCTTCCTCAAAATTGCCCTAGGTCTTCGTGAGCAAGCAAGTTGGATGCACACCCACTAGTTCTCCTTTTGAGCTTTCACATACTTATAGCTCTAGTGCATCCTTTGTATGGCAATCCCTACTCATTCACATTGATATCTATTAATGGGCATCTCCATAGCCCTTTGATACGCCGAGTCAATGTGACCATCTCCTCCCTTTTTGTCTCACAACCACCACCACACTCTATTCCACTTATAGTGCTATATCCATGGCTCACGCTCATGTATTGCGTGATAGTTATAAAAGGTTTGAGAAAGTAAGAATGCGAAAGCAATTACTTAGCCAATACCGGGGTTGTGCATGATTTAAATTAGTTGTGTGGGTATGATGGAGCATAGCCAGACTATATGATTTTGTAGGGATAACTTTCTTTGGCCTTGTTATTTCGAAAGTTCATGATTACCTTGCTAGTTTGCTTGAAGTATTATTGTTTTCATGTCAATAGCAAACTATTGTTTTGAATCTTACGGATCTGAACATTCATGTCACACAAAATAAGTTGCAAAGGACAACTATGCTAGGTAGCATTCCACATCAAAAATTCGGTCTTTATCACTTCCCTACTCGAGGACGAGCAGGAGTTAAGCTTGGGGATGCTTGATACGTCTCCAACGTATCTATAATTTTTGATGGTTTCATGCTATTATCCTGTCAAACTTTGGATATTTTGTATGCCTTTTATATCTTTTTGGGACTAACTTATTAACTCAGTGCCAAGTGCCAGTTCCTGTTTTCCCGTGTTTTTGACCCCTTTCAAAGGAGGATTTTAAACGGAGTCCAAACGGAATAAAACTTCCAAAAAGATTTTTTCCAAAACAGAAGAAGATCGGGAAGCTTGAGAACCAAGGCAGGGGGCCACCAGGGACCCCACAAGCCCCCTAGCCGCGGCCAGGGGGCCGCGCCTCCGAGGCTTGTGGGATCCCTGGGCCACCTCTGCCCTAGTTCTTTCGCCTATATATTCCCATAAATTCTAGAAAAAATCAGGAGATCAACTCCCCATTGGAGGATCCAATTCTGAATGATGCAACATGCAAGAACAAGCTTCACATGGTTAGGGTAAGGGCAGAATGACTTTTGATCCAGGATCTTAAACCTGTTCTTCAGAGCTCCAAAGGCCCTATCAACTGTCACTCTAAGGCTGGAGTGTGTGAGGTTGAACAGTTCCTGAGGATTCCTAGGATAGTTCCTACCAACAAACCCGTTCAGATGGTACCTGGTTTTCCTCAAGGGTGGAAGAACACCTGGCCGACATGCATAGCCAGCATCTCCAAGGTAGAACTTGCCATCAGGTATGTTGATGCCATGATTATGACTCATGCTGTCACTGAGAATGTTAGCATCATGTCTTGAACCTTACTAGCCAGCCAACACATATGTGAACTTCAGATCAAAGTTAACAGCAGCTAGCACATTCTGGCTTGTGTAGTGCTTCCTCCCTCTATATGCTGCAGCTTGTGACCTCGACACTTTGGCACTAACATGAGTACCATCTATTGCTCCAATGCAATCCTGGAATGGCATTACAATATGATGTTTGTTCATAGAAGAACAATAACAACATATCAAGGCATGAACTACATACTGTATAAGTGATCGCCTTGAAGTATGGGTACCATCTTGGGCTAGTGTGAATCTTGGTAAGAGTCTGGCGAGTTGGTGACCTGATCATCTCTCCTCTTAGCTCCCCAACAACATATAACACTTGCTTGAAGTACGTGGAGATGGTTGATACGTCCCAAACGTATCTATAATTTATGCTTGTTCCATGATCTTTTGGGTGACTAATAACCCACAAGTATAGGGGATCGCAACAGTTTTCGAGGGTAGAGTATTCAACCCAAATTTATTGATTCGACACAAGGGGAAGCCAAAGAATATTCTCAAGTATTAGCAGTTGAGTTGTCAATTCAACCACACCTGAAAGATTTAGTATCTGCAGCAAAGTATCAGTAGAAAGGTAGTATGATAGCAGCAGTAGCAACAGTAACCAGTAGCAGCAAAGTGACAGCAGTAGCAACAAAGTAACAGCAGTAGCAGCAGAGTAACAGTAGCAGCAGTGACACAAGTAGCAGCAGAGCAAGTACCAGTAGGAAAAGACTCGTAGGCATTGGATCGGTGATGGATGATTATGCCGGATGTTATTCATGATGAAACAGTTATAACACAGAAAGATATGTAACTAGCTCCAGTTCGTCAATATAATGTAGGCATGTATTCCGTATGTAGCCATACGTGCTTAGGGAAAAGAACTTCCATGACATCTATTGTCCATCCCTCCCGTGGCAGCGGTGTCCTAATGGAAACTACGGGATATTAAGGTTCTCATTTTAATAAAGAACCGGACCAACTCATTAACACTTGGTGAATACATGAACTCCTCATACTATGGTCATCTCCGGGAGTGGTTCCCGCTATTGTCACTCCGTGGTTGCCGGGTGATAACACATAGTAGGTGACTACAACTTGCAAGATAGGATCAAGAACACACATATATTGGCGACAACATAATAGGTTCAGATCTGAAATCATGGCACCTGGGCCCTAGTTACAAGCATTAAGCATGGCAAAGTAGTAGCAAGATCAATCTCAGAACATAGTGGATACTAGGGATCAATCCCCGTCAAAACTAACTCGATTACATGATAGATCTCATCCAACCCATCACCATCCAGCAAGCCTACGATGAGATTACTCACGAACGGTGAAGAGCATCATGGAATTGGCGATGAAGGAAGGTTGGTGATGACGATGGCAACGATCTCCCCTCTCCGGAGCCCAGAACGGACTCCAGATCTGCCCTCTAGCGGAAGAACACGTGGTGGCGGCGCCTCCGGATGAAAGGGACTAAATAGAGCTGGGATTGGAGGCGGTGGAGCTTCGTGGGCCCCACAAGCCTGTCAGGCGCGGCCAGAGGAGCTGCGCCTAGTGGGCTTGTGGGCTCTCAGCTCCACCCCTCCGGTTGATTCTTGCGCCAGTATTTTTTATATATTCCACAAAAAATCCCCGTAAACTTCCAGGCCATTCCGAGAACTTTTATTTCTGCGCAAAAACAACACCATGGCAATTCTGTTGAAAACAGCGCTAGTCCGGGTTAGTTCCATTCAAATCATGCAAATTAGAGTCCAAAACAAGGGCAAAAGAGTTCGGAAAAGTAGATACGACGGAGACGTATCAAATCCCCCAAGCTTAAAACCTTGCTTGTCCTCAAGCAATTCAGTTGACAAACTGAAAGAGACAAAAGAAAAACTTTTACGAACTCTGTTTGATCTTGTTGTTGCAACTATGTCTAACTCATAACCAGAATTTCAGCAAGATCACAAGCTAACCACATAAGCAAATGACATCTAGGTCTCACGGTAAACTCATATCAATGGCATAATCAACTAGCGAGTAATAATGAAAAGTTTCAAACGTCAACACTTCAATCAAAACAATCATGAAGCAATACGAACAGATGGTATCTCGCTAGCTCTTTCTGAGATCGCAAAACATAAATGCAGAGCACCTTCAAAGACCAAGGGTTGACTAAACATTGTAATTCATGGCAAAGAAGATCCAGTCACAGTCATACTCAATCACAGTTAAAAGCAAAGCATAAAAATGACAGAGGTGCTCTCTAATTGGTGCTTTTATAAGAAGAGGATGACTCAACAGGAACATAAATAGACAGGCCCTTTGTAGATGGAAGCATTGATTTGGAGAGGTGCGAGAGCTCAAGCTTTTAAAACAGAGATAATAATTTTGGGTGGGATGCTTTCATTGTCAACGCAATGACCAAGAGTTTTCACCATCTTCCACACTACACATGCTATAGGCGGTTCCCAAACAGAAAAGTAAAGTTTTGACTCCCCCACCACCGATCAATCACACTCCACGACTAGCCGAATCCTCGGGTGCCGTCCATACCAACATCAATCCAGGGGGAGTTTTGTTTGCAGTTATCTTTTTGATTTGAGCATGGAACTGGGCATTCCAATTACCGGCCCCTTTCTCATAAGTGATAGTGAATAAACACATATCGAGGAAAACACGCCTAGCATGGAAGATACTGATAGCCCCCTATCACCACATGTGCGGTTCGGGCATGCAAAACATATTATTTCTTGAAGGTTTAGAGAGTGGCACATGCAAATTTACTTGGAACGGCAGGTAGATACCGCATATAGGTAGGTATGGTGGACTCATATGGAACAACTTTGGGTTTATGGAAGTGGATGCACAAGCAGTATTCCCGCTTAGTACAAGTGAAGCCTAGCAAAAGACTGGGAAGCGACCAACTAGAGAGCGACAACAGTCATCAAAATGCATTGAGATTAACTAACATTGAGTGCAAGCATCAGTAGGACATAAATCACCATGAACATGAATATCATAGAGGCTATGTTGATTTTGTTTCAACTACATGCGTGAACATGCGCCAAGTCAAGCCACTTGAATCATTCAAAGGAGGATACCATCCTATCATACTACATCATAGTCATCTCAAGATTCATGTTGGCATCCAAGACAAGACATTATAAGCTCCTAGCTAATTAAGCATGGCATCAGAAACTATGATCTCTAAGTTGTCATTGCAAACATGTTTCTCTCACAACAAAGTTGAATCTGGAACGATGAGGTAGTCATATTTACAGTAGATCGAGCTCATACCAACTTTTTCAGGCTCACTCACTTCATCATATATCGTCATTATTGCCTTTCACTTGCACGACCGAATGATGTGAACAATAATAAGAGTATTCGTGCATGGGGCTAAGCTGGAATCTGCAGGCAAACACAAAGGAGAAGACAAAGTAATATGGCTCTTTGACACAAAAACAAATATGCATGCGAGAGCCAGTAAACATTGTAACCATGGTCTTCTACCTTGACCCAAAGAAAAAGAAAACTATTTACAAGGGAAAGCTCCCAACAAGCAAAAGAAGAACAAGAAAATATTTTTGGGTTTTTCTCATACTAGACAAACAAACGAAAAGAAAACGAGAAAAAGAAAATAAACTAGCATGGATGATACAGTGACAAAGTGTGAACACCGACTAACAAAGTGAAAGCGTAATTAAGAATATAAAGTTGGTGAGAAACACGTACTCCCCAAACTTGGGCTTTTGGCCTAAATTGGTCTACTCCCAAGGATGGTTCGGGCGATACCCAAAATCATAATGGGGGTTATACGGGAGCGCTGCAACCACTGCCTGAATAGCTGCCTCACGGAGACGAGCAGCCTTTGCCTCCCTCGCATACTCCTCTGCCTCTCCTCCGGTTATGTAATATCTCCGTTTTACCTGAAAGGTAAAGAAGGCAGGAGCAGGAAGGGTAATATGGAAAACACGCTGCCGGTTAAATATTAAACGATATAGGAGAAATTCATCATCCCTCTCAAGGAACTGATAGCGTGTCAAAGCGGCGCGATCAAGGAAAGCTGTATGGAGCGGGGGATTTCCTTCGCGGATGGGTACTCCAAGAAAATTTGCTATGCGAGTGTGCTACTACGACAACAGACCTTCCCTGGTACGGCGCCAGGAATCCTGCTGCTATGGCTACGCCTTTAGGGACTTCCTTGGCAAATATGCAAAGGATTTCCCCGCGGCCTCGGAGCCTTGCGTTGGTGTTCCCTTGAAGAGGAAAGGGTGATGTAGCATAGCGGCGGTAAGTATTTCCCTCAGTTTTGAGAACCAAGGTATCGAACCAGTGGAAGATCTCGTCAAATCACAAGTACGTGCACAAACACAAAGAGCTTGCACCCAACGCTATGAAGGGGTTGTCACTACCTTTTAGATTGTTTGCAAAGTAAGAACTGAAAGCAAAAAGTAAACAAGCAAAGTAAAAGTGAAAGTGGAAACGATAGTTACGAATAGACCCGGGGGCCGTAGTGTTCACTAGTGGCTTCTCTCATGAAAGCAAGTAGACGGTGGGTGAACGAATTACTGTCGAGCAATTGATAGAACCGCGCAAAATCGTGACGTTATCTAAGGCAATGATTATATCTATAGGCATCACGTCCAAAACAAGTAGACCGATACTTTCTGCATCTACTACTATTACTCCACACGTCGACCGCTATCCATCATGCATCTAGTGTATTAAGTCCAAAAGAACAGAGTAACGCCTTAAGCAAGATGATATGATGTAGATGTACAATCTCATATCTACGATAAAATCCCATCTTGTTACCCTTCATGGCAACAACACGATGAGTGCCTTGCTGCCCCTTCTGTCACTGGGAAAGGTCACCACACGGTATGAACCCAAAACCAAGCAATTCTCCCATTGCAAGAATCATAGATCTAGTTGGCCAAACAAAACCCAAGACTCGGAGAGACTTACAAGGATATCAAATCATGCATATAAGAAATCAGCAAAGACTCAAATATAATTCATAGATAATCTTATCACAAATCCACAATTCATCGGATCTCGACAAACACATCGCCAAAGAGGATTACATCGGATAGATCTCCATGAAGATCATGGAGAACTTTGTATTGAAGATCCAAGAGAGAGAAGAAGCCATCTAGCTACTAATTACGGACCCGTAGGTCTGAAGTGAACTACTCACGAGTCATTGCAGAGGCGATGATGTTGATGTAGAAGCCCTCCAACTCCAAAGTCCCCTCCGGCAGGGCACCGGGAAGGGTCTCCAGATGAGATCTCGCGGAAACGGAAGCTTGCGGGAGCGGGAAAGTGTTTTCGTGGATGCCCTGATTTTTTCTGGATTTTTAGGGAATTTATAGGCCAAAGACCTAGGGCAGGGGAGCGCCAGGGGGGCCACAAGCTTGGTTGTCGTGGCCTCCCCCCTGGCCGCGGCAACAGGGCTTGTGGGCTCCCTGTGGGCCCACTGCCTTGGCCCTCAAGCCTCCCGATCTTCTTCCGTTCTGGAAAAATTTATTTCGGGGATTTTATTCTGTTCGGACTCTGTTCCGAAATCAGATATGAAAAGAGTCAAAAACACAGAAAAAACAGGAACTGGCACTTGGCACTGATTAATAAGTTAGTCCCAAAAACGATATAAAAGGTAAACAAAACATCCAAAGTTGACAAGATAACAGCGTGAATCCATCAAAAATTATAGATACGTTTGAGACGTATCAAGCATCCCCAAGCTTAACTCCTGCTCGTCCTCGAGTAGGGAAGTGAAAAAGAATGAATTTTTGATGCTTTCATGATCCCTAGCATAGATGTCCTTTGTAACTCCTCTTATGTGACGTGAATGTTCAAATCCATTAGATTCAAAACAATAGTTTGATTGACGTGGAGACAATAATAATTCAAGCAAACTAGCAAGGTAATCATAAACTTTCAAAATAACAAGGCCAAAAGAAAGTTATCCCTACAAAATCATATAGTCTGGCTATGCTCTATCATCATTGCACAACGAATTTAAATCATGCACAACCCCGGTATTGGTCAAGTAATTGTTTTCACACCTTTACTTTCTCAAACCTTTTCAAATCTCACGCAATACATGAGCGTGAGCCATGGTTTTAGCACTATAAGTGGTGTGGAGTGTGGTGGAGGTTGCAAGACAAACAAGGAGAAGATGGTCACATTGACTAGGCATATCAATGAGCTATGGAGATGCTCATCAATAGATATCAACGTGAATGAGTAGGGATTGCCATACAAATGATGCACTAGAGCTAAGAGTATGTGAAAGCTCTTAAAGAAAACTAGTGGGTGTGCATCCAACTTGCTTGCTCACGAAGACCTAAGGAAATTTTGAGGAAGCCTATCATTGGAATATACAACCAAGTTATATAATGAAAATTTCCCACTAGCTATATGGTGGTGACAAAACGAGAGACTCTCAATCATGAAGATCATGGTGCTTAATATGCACAAGTGTGGAAAGGTGGTAGCATTGTCCCTTCTCTCTTTTTCTCTCATTTTTTGTGTGGGCTCTTTGGCCTCTTTTTTATTATTATTTTATTATTTTGGTGGGCATCTTTGGCCTCTTTTTTTTATTTTGGTGGGCATCTTTGGCCTCTTTTATTTCCTCACATGGGGCAATGCTCCATCAATGATGATCATCACACTTACAACTCAAAACTTAGAGCAATGATGACTCTATATGGAATGCCTTCGGTAGTGTACCGTGACAATGATCTAGCATGGCATAGACATCAATGGAAACATCATGCTAGCTATCTTACGATCATGTAATGGCAATGTAGAAGTGGTGGCACATGTCATGGTGGTAGTCGTATGGCAATATATCTCGGAATAGCTTTGAAAAAGCCATAGTAGGTAGGTATGGTCGCTGTTTTGAGGGAGGCTATATGGGTGGTTTTGTGCACCGGCGAAAGTTGCACGGCACTAAAGAAGATAGTGATGGTGGAAGGTGAAAGTGCATCTAAACCATGGACTCAACATTAGTCATGAAGAACTCATATACTTGTTAAAAAAGTTTTAGTAGTAATCAAAACAAAGCATTCAACGCATACTCCTAGGGGAAGGGTTGGTAGGTATAAACCATCGCGCGATCCCAACCGCCACACAAAGGATGGCAATCAAAAGACTAATCATGCTCAGACTTCATCACATAGCGGTTCACCATACGTGCATGCTACGGGAATCACTAACTTCAACACAAGTATTTCTAGATCCACAACACCTTACTAATATAACTTCAATATTACCATAACCACAACTCAGAACTAATTGAGATGAATCAAACTTCTCTAACTATTCAATGCACATGAAGGTGGAAGTTTTCATATCCCTTCGGATAACTACCCCTTTTGAGACTACTTTCATAGCATAGATCAACTACCAAGTCGCACACCGCCGTGCTCTAAAAGATATAAGTGAAGCACATAGAGCAAAAGCAACTAGCTCAAAAGATATAAGTGAAGCACATATGAGTTGAATTGTCTAACCAAAGGATATAAGTGAAGCTCAAAAAAATCACGGTGAGTGCATGTCTCTCTCTCTAGGTGTGCAGCAAGGATGATTGTGACACAAAAAAAAGACTCCTACGATACAAGACCCTCCAAGCAAAACACATAACATGTGGTGAATAAAAATATAGCCCCAACTAACGTTACCGGTGGATCGAAGACGAAAGAGGGGATGCCTTCCCGGGGCATCCCCAAGCTTAGGCTTTTATCACATCCTTGAATCAACATGGGGTGCCTTGGGCATCCCCAAGCTTGAGATCTTCCCACCCTTTATCTTTTTGTCCATAAGAACTTCACCCAAAACTTGAAAACTTCAGAACACGAAACTTAAACAGAAACTCGTGATAACATTAGCATAAGAAAGCAAACCACCACTTCCTTAGGTACTGTAGCAAACTTAAATTCTACTTATGTTGATGTTGGGTTACTGTATTTTCAATCTTCCATGGCTAATACCCCCCGATACTATCCATAGTTTCATCAAAATAAGCAACCAACTCAACAAAAACAGAATCTGTTAACAGCAAACCAATCTGTAGCAATCTGTATACTTCGTATACTTCTGGTACTTCAAAAATTCTGAACAATTACGACACTCTGAAGAATTTGCATAGAAATCAGCAGCAAAAAGAATCAACTCAAAAGCTTTTACAGAAAAGAATGAAAATTCTTTTAGTGAGCAAAAAGTTTCTGTCTTTTCCAGCATAACCAAACGATCATCCCCAAGACTAATCATAACGATTTTTCTTGGCACAAACGCAAAAAGAAACACAAAAAACACAATCATAACAGAATTATGAAAGTGTAGAAAACACAAAACAGAAAGAAAAAGGATAGATCTGTTGGGTTGCCTCCCAACAAGCGCTATTGTTTAACGCCCTTAGCTAGGCAAAAGGTGATGGAATCACGTATAGTCATCCTTGGTGCTCAAACCATAAGTAGTGTGATCATTTATCATCTTAAGAGCTTCATCTTTATTGGATGACTCACCACTAGCTTTAGGAACAAAAACAGACTTGACGGTCTTTTTGAGAGTGACATTTGGAGTATTTTGCACATCGGCAAAAGCGGAACCCAAGTTGGTTATGACATCTTCTAGTTTGGCAATTCTAGAGGAATCATTAACTATAGGTTCCTTCTGCTTTAAATTTTTCAAGACCATTCCCACTTTAGATCCGTACTGAGTAATTTGATTGTGGATCTTTCTGTCCAAACCCTCAATAAGTTCAATTGTGGCAATTTTGTTTTCAATAGCGTCAAGCCTTTGCACCACGTGTTCCAAGGTCAAGGTGGTTCCATTAACCATGAGCGGGGGTGAGCCTACAAAATTCATGATAGCTCCATAGGAGTCAATAGTATAGCTCCCCAAAAAATCCCCGCCTACAATGGTATCAAGGATATACCTATTCCAAGGAGAGATTCCAACATAAAAACTGCGAAGAAGAACGGTAGTGGATTGCTTACGAGCAGATCTACTTTGAGCATTGCAATCCTGTACCAAGCGTCCTTTAAATTTTCTTCCTCATTCTGCCTGAAATTGAGAACTTCGTTCTCACGGGTATCGTTTGGAGTGGTGGGTCTAGCCATTGATGGACTATCCCACACACAAACGAGCAGGAAGTAAGAGGGCAAAAGAGAACGGTAAAAAGGCAAAAGGCAAAAGGAAACGGCAAGGGAGAAAAGCAAATGAAAACGACAAATGTGAAGAGGGGGAGAGGAAATCGAGAGGCAACTGGCAAAACAGGTAAATGCAAGAGATGAGTTTGTGACACCTACTTGGATAGATGACTTGATCTCTCCTCCTTGCGCCAGAAATCAGCACGTTGAAGAGAGACTATTCTTGACTTGATCCTCCCCGGCAACGGTGCCAGAAATCCTTCTCCTACTGCGACAACAGACCTTCTCTGGTACGGCGCGAGGAATCCTGCTGCTACGGCTACGCCTTTAGGGACTTCCTTAGCAAATATGCAAAGGATTTCCCCATGGCCTCGGAGCCTTGCGTTGGTGTTCCCTTTAAGAGGAAAGGGTGACGTAGCACAGCGGCGGTAAGTATTTCCCACAGTTTTGAGAACCAAGGTATCGAACCAGTGGAAGATCTCGTCAAGTCACAAGTACCTGCACAAACACAAAGAGCTTGCACCCAACGCTATGAAGGGGTTTTCAATCCCTTATAGATTGTTTGCAAAGTGAGAACTGAAAGCAAAAAGTAGACAAGCAAAGTAAAAGTGAAAGTGGAAACGATAGTTGTGAATAGACCCGTGGGCCGTAGTGTTCACTAGTGGCTTCTCTCATGAAAGAAAGTAGACGCTGGCTGAACGAATTACTGTCGAGCAATTGATAGAACCGCACAAAGTCGTGACGTTATCTAAGGCAATGATTCTATCTATAGGCATCACGTCCAAAACAAGTAGTCCAATACTTTCTGCATCTACTACTATTACTCCACACGTCGACCGCTATCCAGCATGCATCTAGTGTATTAAGTCCAAAAGAACAGAGTAACGCCTTAAGAAAGATGACATGATGTAGATGGACAATCTCATATCTACGATAAAAGCCCATCTTGTTACCCTTGATGGCAACAACATGATACATGCCTTGCTGCCCCTTCTGTCACTGGGAAAGGTCACCACATGGTATGCACCCAAAACCAAGCACTTCTCCCATTGCAAAAATCATAGATCTAGTTGTCCAAACAAAACCCAAGACTCGGAGATACTTACAAGGATATCAAATCATGCATATAAGAAATCAGTAAAGACTCAAATATAATTCATAGATAATCTGATCACAAATCCATAATTCATCGGATCTCGACAAACACACCGCCAAAGAGGATTACATCAGATAGATCTCCATGAAGATCATGGAGAACTTTGTATTGAAGATCCAAGAGAGAGAAGAAGCCATCTAGCTACTAACTACGGACCCGTAGGTCTGAAGTGGACTACTCACGAGACATTCGAGAGGCGATGATGTTGATGTAGAAGCCCTCCAACTCCAAAGTCCCCTCCGGCAGGGCACTGGGAAGGGTCTCCAGATGAGATCTCGCAGAAACGGAATCTTGCGGTAGTGGAAAAGTGTTTTCGTGAATGCCCTGATTTTTTCTGGGTTTTTAGGGAATTTATAGGCCAAAGACCTAGGGCAGGGGAGCACCAAGGGGGCCACAAGCTTGGTTGTCGCGGCCTCCCCCTGGCCGCGGCAACAGGGCTTGTGGGCTCCCTGTGGGCCCACTGCCTTGGCCCTCAAGGCTCCCGATCTTCTTCCGTTCTGGAAAAATTTATTTCGGGGATTTTATTCCGTTTGGACTCCGTTCCAAAATCAGATCTGAAAAGAGTCAAAAACACAGAAAAAATAGGAACTGGCACTTGGCACTGGATTAATAAGTTAGTCCCAAAAAAGATATAAAGGGTAAACAAAACATCCAAAGTTGACAAGATAACAACGTGAAACCATCAAAAAATATAGATACGTTTGAGACGTATCAGAGTGGCATAGATCCCACCAAAGATATCCCCTTCATTAGCATTATTATTCAGCCTCCTTGCTATTATAGCTCCCACTTTGAAAATTCTATCACCCGTTACTTCGCTCTTAAGAATACTAAGATCGGGTGCGCAGAGGTGACAATGCTCAATCTTTCCGTTAATGCATCTACCTCCGAAGAGGGCAAAGTAGTGCAAGGCGGGAAAATGAATGCTCCCCATGGTAGCCTACGTAATATCTCTAGTTTCTCCAACAGTTATACCGGAGAAAAAACCTCTAACCGAAGATTTAGGAGGTTCATTGAGATTACCCCAAACAGGTATCTTGCAAATTCTAAATCCATGGTATACGATTTGTCATAGAGATCAAACAGTATAGATGTGTCACGGCCAGCTAAAAATTTGAATCTACGAACAAAAGAGGCAGTGAGAGTAACATACTGTTCACATTTATCGGAGATGAATTATTCATGTCCAACATTGTGAACAAGTGTATCAAACTCGGCTTTGAAGCCTGCCTCAATCATGAATTCATCAGAAGGCCATTCACATGGTTGTACGTGTGCGTTCCTTGGTTGGTAAGGATCGGGCTCCCGAAACGCGAGACGGGACCTCTCTTGCTTGAGGAACCACCGTGATAGTTTCTCCTAAACATCTTCCTTTTCTGAAATTTTTAGTGACTCAAAGGAAAAGTGAACAAGGCTCAACTAAACTCGTAGCAACTACTCCCACCAGTGCCTAGAGGCCATATCACGCATCAAAACTACTTGGGACCAGCTAAAATTAGCATGCAAAGCTCAAGAACAGGGTTACCAAGGCAGCAAAAATACGCGACGTATAAGGCACTAGAGCAAAAACTAATTGGACCAATGGAGGAGTCGCTTACCAAGGAGCAATTTCCCCAAAACAGCTTGACGAATGGTGCTTTGCGCAAGGAGATCGAAAATCGCAGCAAGAAGAGCAAGAACACGGGTTTGAGCTGCGAAACGATTTTTTCTGGAGGTAGGAGAAGCAGATGGGATCTAGAATAAGTGGAGGGGGTGCACGTAGGCCCCACAAGCCTGGTAGGCATGGCCAGGAGGGTGCCCGCGCCTCCAGGGCTTGTGGCCCACTGGCGCAGCCCCCTGACTAGCTCTCCGTCTCGGTATTTTTCAAAAATTCCAGAAAAAATCAAACTTGATTTTCAAGACATTCGGAGAGCTTTTATTTTCGGGGTACTTTTCTTCGGGACACAAAAACAGAAAACAGGGACAACTAAACTAAATCTATCATTTTTCTTCTAAGCAACCGAAAGTGAAAGCTTGGAACACAGGTTTGTGACTCCTCGATTCATCCATCTCATGGTCATCGAAAGAAATCTGTCAATGAGGTTGATCAAGTCTCCTTGACAAACTTTTTTGAATCGCATAAAAAGGAACGGAGAATTTTCGAATAGTCACTAGGTTACCTCGGTGGGGATGTGCATCTCTCCAACAAGCAAATCATACTTCATCTTAACAGTAGGTATAGGGCATTCAAAGCTCCCAATAAGAATCGATGAAGTCTTTTCGATAGCATTGATGCAATGTACTCAATATTGTTTATTCGAAAAGTGCACCGTATGCTCATTACTGTTGACATGGAAAGTGACATTGCCTTTGTTGCAATCAATAACTGCCCCTGCAGTGTTTAAAAAGGGTCTTTCGAGGATGACCACCATGGCATCGTCCTCGGGAATATCCAGAATAACAAAGTTTGTTAAGATAGTGACGTTTGCAACCACAACAGGCACATCCTCGCAAATGCCGATAGGGAAAGCAGTTGATTTGTCAGCCATTTGCAGAGAGATTTTAGTGGGTGTCAACTTATCCAGTTCAAGTCTACGATAAAGAGAGAGAGGCATAACACTAACACCGGCTCCAAGGTCGCATAAAGCAGTTCTAACATAGTTTCCTTTAATGGAGCAAGGTATAGTGGGCAATCCGGGATCACCTAGTTTCTTAGGAGTTCCACCCTTGAAGGTGTAATTAGCGAGCATGGTGGAAATCTCAACCTCAGGTATCCTCCTCTAATTAGTCACAATATCCTTCATGTACTTAGCATACGGAGACATTTTGAGCATATCTGTCAAACGCATTTGCAGAAATACATGTCTAATCATTTCAACAAATCGCTCAAAATCCTCATCATCCTTTTTCTTGGATGGTTTGGGAGGAAAGGGCATGGGTTTCTGAACCCATGGTTCCCTTTATTTACCATGCTTCCTAGCAGTGAAGTCGTTCTTATCGTATCTATTCTTAGGCTGTGGGTTATCAAGATCAACAGGTTCAATCTCCACATCCTTATCATTGCTAGGTTGAGCATCATCATGAACATCACTATCGGTATTATCATTAGGCTCATGTTCATCACCAGATTGTGTTTCGGCATCAGAGGCAGAGACATCGTTTGGACTCTCAGGTGTAACAGCAACAGGGTTGCTAGCGTGCAAATTCCTATCATCTTTCTTCTTCGTTCTAGGATGACTAGGTGCATCAGTGCTAACTCCTTGAGAATCTTGTTCAATTCTCTTAGGTTGACCCTCGGGATACAAAGGTTCCTGGGTCATTCTACCGCCAATAGTGACGAATCTAACAGAATTGTCATTCAACTCATTGAGCAAGTCATTCTGAGCCTTAAGTACTTGTTCTACTTGAGTAGTAACCATAGAGGCATGTTTACTCGGGAGCTTAAGATCATTGACGTTTCTGTCCACACAAGCACTCAAATGACTAAGCATATGAGCATTCTGTTCCAATTGTCTGCTTACATAATCATTGAAACTTTGTTCTTTGGCAACAAAGTTATCAAATTCATCCAGGCATAAGCTAGTAGGTTTATCAAAAGGAATATCACTCTCATCGAATCTACAAAGAGAATTTACTTCTACTACCTGTATCGGGTTATCAAGACCATAGATCTCTTTGATAGGTAGTAGATTTTTGAGATCTTCAGATTTAATGCCTTTCTCTTTCATAGATTTCTTAGCTTCTTGCATATCTTCAGGATTGAGGAATAGAATACCTCTTTCCTTCGGAGTTGGCTTTGGAGGTGGTTCGGGAATAGTCCAAGCATTCTCATTGCACAAGATATTATTCAATAGGATCTCAGTTTGTTCTACAGTTCGTTCCCTAAAAACACAACCAGCACAACTATCTAGGTGGTCTCTAGAAGCATCCGTAAGTCCATTATAGAATATATCAAGTATTTCATTCTTCTCAAGAGGGTGATCAGGCAAAGCATTCAGCAGCTGGACGAGCCTCCCCCAAGCTTGTGGGAGACTCTCTTCTTCAACTTGCGCAAAGTTGTATATTTTCTGCAAGGCAGCTTGCTTCTTATGGGAAGGGAAATATTTCTCACAGAAGTAGTAGATCATATCCTGGGGGCTACGCACACAACCAGGAGCAAGAGAAGTGAACCAAGTCTTAGCATCATCCTTTAGCGAGAAAGGAAACAGCTTAAGGATATAGTAGTGGTGGATCTTTTCCTCACTCGTGAATAGGGTGGCTATATCGTGCAGTTTGGTAAGATGGGCTACAACAGTTTCAGACTCATAACCGTGAAAAGGATCAGATTCGACCAGAGTGATTAACTCAGGGTCGACAGAGAATTCATAATCCTTATCGGTCACAAAGATAGGCGAAGTAGCAAACTTCGGGTCGTATTTGATCCTAGCGTTCAAAGATTTTTATTTCCACTTGCACAGTAATTTCTCAACATCATAGCTATCCTTACACGCAAGAAAGTCCTCAGCTATCTCTCCCTCCATAACATAACCCTTAGGCATATCAGGCAATTCATATCTAGGAGAGCTAGTTCTAACAGGCAAAATAGCAGGTTCTACTTCAATAGTATCAGCAGTTTCAGAAGTATCATCACATCTAGGAGAAACTCTAGCAATTTGTGCATCAAGGAATGCACCTAGTGGGAAAGCAGTATCAAGCATAGCATCATTAAAAGCATCATGGACAGCAGAAGTAGCATCATCCAGCACAAGAGACACTTCAAAATTTCTAGCAGGAGGTGGTGTCGCAAACTTACTCATAACTGAAGGTGAATCAAGTGTAGAGCTAGATGGCAGTTCTTTACCTGGCCTCGTAGTTGAGGGCAAGACTTTAGTTCTTGGATCTTTCAGATTCCTCATAGTGATCAGCAGATGTAAATCCCAAGTGACGCAGAGAATAGAGCTATGCCTCCCCGACAACGGCGCCAGAAAAAGGTCTTGATAACCCACAACTATAGGGGATCGCAATAGTTTTCGAGGGTAGAGTATTCAACCAAATTTATTGATTCGACACAATGGGAAGCCAAAGAATATTCTCAAGTATTAGCAGTTGAGTTGTCAATTCAACCACACCTGAAAGATTTAGTATCTGCAGCAAAGTATCAGTAGCAAGGTAGTATGATAGCAGCAGTAGCAACAGTAACCAATAGCAGCAAAGTGACAGCAGTAGCAGCAAAGTAACGGCAGTTGCAGCAGAGTAACAGTAGCAGCAATAACAGCAGTAGCAGCAAAGTAACGTAGCAAGGACCAATAGGAAAAGACTCGTGGGCATTGGATCGGTGATGGATGATTATGCCGGATGTTATTCATCAAGCAACGGTTATAACACGGAGAGATATGTAACTAGCTCCAGTTCGTCAATATAATGTAGGCATGTATTCCGTATGTAGTCATACGTGCTTACGGAAAAGAACTTGCATGACATCTACTGTCCATCCCTCCCGTGGCAGCAGGGTCCTAATGGAAACTACGGGATATTAAGGTTCTCCTTTTAATAAAGAATCGGACCAACGCATTAACACTTGGTGAATACATGAACTCCTCATACTATGGTCATCTCCGGGAGTGGTTTCGGCTATTGTCACTCCGGGGTTCCCGGGTCATAACACATAGTAGGTGACTACAACTTGCGAGATAGGATCAAGAACACACATATATTGGCGACAACATAATAGGTTCAGATCTGAAATCATGGCACTCGGGCCCTAGTGACAAGCATTAAGCATGGCAAAGTAGTAGCAACATCAATCTCAGAACATAGTGGATACTAGGGATCAATCCCCATCAACACTAACTCGATTACATGATAGATCTCATCCAACCCATCACGGTCCAGCAAGCCTATGATGAGATTACTCACGAACGGTGAAGAGCATCATGGAATTGGCGATGAAGGAAGGTTGGTGATGACAATGGCGACGATCTCCCCTCTCCGGAGCCCAGAACGGACTCCAGATATGCCCTCTAGAGGAAGAACACGTGGTGGCGGCGCCTCCGTATCGTAAAACGCGATGAACTCTTCTCCTTTATTTTTTCCGGACAAAAGGGACTAAATAGAGCTGAGATTGGAGGTGGTGGAGCTTAGTGGGCCCCACAAGCCTGCCAGGCGCGGCCAGGGGGGCCCTTACCTGGTGGGCTTGTGGGCTCTCAGCTCCACCCCTCCGGTTGATTCTTCCGCCAGTATTTTTTATATATTCCACAAAAAATCCCCGTAAATTTCCAGGTTATTCCGAGAACTTTTATTTCTGCGCAAAAACAACACCATGACAATTCTGCTGAAAACAGCATTGGTCCGGGTTAGTTCCATTCAAATCATGCAAATTAGAGTCCAAAACAAGGGCAAAAGAGTTTGGAAAAGTAGATACGACGGAGACGTATCACTAACATTGTTATATGTTTTGCTACACTTTTATATATTTTTATACATATTTGGACGAACCTACTAACTCAGTGCACCCACTGCCAATTTCTGTCTGCCGATGTCTTTTTTGCACGGACTTTTACCGAAATTTACAAAGCGCCAAAAATCCCGAGAAAAATATATAAAAATCAGCGTGACGGAAGCTTCACGAAGCACGAAAATGGGCCACAGGGGAGCCAGGGCCTGCCCAGGCGGCCTCCCTACACGACCCCCCCCCCTCCTGGCCGCACCCACAGGTCGCCTGGGTGGGTCCCACCTCCTCCGGTGCCCTCCTTCAGCCTATATTTACCTCTCCGATAGGAAACCCTTCCAGAATATCCAGAATCACGGATTTCTCCATCGTTCCGCCGCCGCAGCGGTCCCAAGATCGGGGGCGCCAGAAGACCTCTTCTCGGCACCCTGCCGGAGGGAGGATTGACCTCCGGGAGCTTCTCCACCGCCATGGACGCTTCCCAGACATGTCGTGGGTACTCCTCCTTGGACCATGGGCCCAGACCAGTAGCTATGTGATGTCTTCTCTCCAATCTTGTGCTTCAATGTTTAGCCTTTGTGAGCTGCCCTCATGATCAAGGCATCTATGTAATTTTCCTGCTATTGCTTTCCTTGGTTTGCTGGATCCGATGGATTATGAGATTATGTTCAAATTGTGATGAGTTATATATTTGATTATTATTGTATATTATGTTCTTTAGTGATTCATGCATGTTCTCCGTTGCTATTTATTCCTTTGGCCGAGTAGTAGATTGTAACTCCAAGGGGGAGCGTTATGCATGATTGTGGGTTCATGCTCCCTGATGCCTAGCTTGAGTGACAGAAACATGAGACTAGGGGATGTGTTGTTGCCACCAGGGAGGAAACAACGGTGCTTATGACTGCGGTTGCAAGTATTGTTTACCTTACGCAAAGTTCCTTAATGCAGTTGTCCGTTGCTTTGAGCTTACACTTTGGGTGGGGTCGCAACTTAATACCAACGAGATGTTCTGGATAGATATCTCACGGTGGATGATTAGTAAGTACATGCTGATGAATAAACGGTCTACTTGTCTTGACGTACTGCCCATTACTTTTGAGCCTCTAATTTTCTGGTAGCATGATTAGCATTGTGGTGCGTTTATAATTCTGTCTATTGCCGAGCTGTAATTTGTTTACCCATGCATAGTTGTTTATCGTATTTTGGGAGAGAGACATCACTAGTGAACATCATGTGATTCTGGTCATATCACCACCATTGTTTACACCTCCACCATTTATTGCTTTTATTTACTTTTCCGTTGCAATCACTATCACTATTCCTGCTTGTGTTTTGATCCTTTGCAAACTACAAGGTCGGAGAGATTGACAACCTCTCTGTACTCGTTGGGAGCAAAGTTATTTGTTGTGTGTGTAGGTCCACGTCTTCTGCTAGCACCAGAGCAGCGGACACCTACTTGTTGATCCTCGGAGTCCTCCTGGTTCGATAAACCTTACAGTCCCCGTGTAAGGGAAATCTGCTGCTGACTACATCTCCACCTTTAACTTGGGGTAACCAACGAGGGGCGAGAAGTATATCCAACAACTCGTCATCAAACAAATTTCTAGTGCCGTTGCCGGGGACTCCAGTCTTCAAGATAGGATTGAACTTTACCTCGCGGAATCTGTTAGACTCAGCCGTGGGAGGAACCTTTATGTCAACTATACTTGGTGCTGCCACGAAACTATTGGACGAGATGATGACAAATTATTCTCAATGGCATACCGAGAGAGCTCCAACAGGTAGGAAGGTAAACTCTGTTGCGGAGATCTCCTCCCCTAATGATAAGGTTGACATGATCATGACTTTACTTACTAAGCAAGCTCCTATTGATCCTCATGATGTTCCTTTATATTACTTGGTTGCTCAAGAAAGAGAGCAAGTTGATGTTAATTTTATCTCTAGGAACAACTTTAATAATAATGCTTATAGGAGTAATTTTGGTAGCAATGCTAGGCCGTTCCCATCCAACAACTATGGGAACAACAACACTTATACTAGCACCAAAAACTCCACTTCTGAATTAGAGAGCATGCTTAAAGACTTTATCACTTCTCAAAAAGCCTTCAACAAGAGTGTAGAAGAGAAATTAGAATAATTAGATAGTCTCTCTTTGAAGGTAGACAACATAGCTCATGATGTAGAGATGCTTAAAATTAGAACTTCCCCCTTGAGGAAAGGAAAACCACACCCATGAATGTTATCCAAGTCCAAATTAATGAGAACATAAGAATGCTAGCCAAACTTAAGGATAGATGGGCTACAGAAAAAGAAGAGGAAGATAGGATTAAGAGCCTCCCTACACATACTACCCTTGCTACCATACAAGTTGTTGAGGATCTCAAAACTATTAGCACCCATCACATCCCTAGTCCCAATGGACCTATTAATGGTGATGTTAATACCTCAACTTTAGGACAAGAAGGTCCTTTGAACTTAGCGACTACCAAAAGAATGAGCTTAGATGACATCGCCACCACTTTAATTAATGGTAGTAATCTTGATTTTGATAATTGTAGTCTCTTCGAAGTTATCACTTTCTTGCAAAGAATGGCTAAATACCCCCACACTAGTACACTCAATATTGCCTTCACCGAGCATACTACCAATGCTCATACCAAAGCTAGGGAGGAGAATCTCAAGCTAGAGACTTCTATTCCAAGAAAACTAGAATATGGTTGGGATCCTATGGTCAAGATTAAATTGAATAATATCTCTTGCTTTGCTTTATGTGATGTTGGAGCTAGTGCCTCCGTTATGCCCAAAAGAATATATCATATGCTTGATTTGAAACCTTTTGCTCAATGTTCTTTTGGTGTTCATCTTGTTGATTCTTCCATAAAGAAACCTTTAGGGAGAATTGATGATGTGCTTATTGTTGTCAATGATAATTATGTTTCCGTTGATTTTCTTATTATGGACATTTAGTGTGATCCCTCATGTCCAATTATTTTGGGACGTCCTTTTCTCCGCCCAGTTGGTGCCATCATTGACATGAAAGAAGGGACCGTTAAATTCCAAGTTCCCCTTAAAAAGGGAATGGGACACTTCCCTCGAAAGAAGATTAAGTTACCTTATGAGCCCGTTACTCGGGCAAGTTATTCTTTTGGAGTTCATAATACTTGATCTTTTTTGCATCATGCCTAGCTCAAAGGCATAAAAGAAAACGCTTGTTGGGAGCCAACCCAATTTGCTTTTACTTTCAGTTTTAGTGGTCTTGATGCTTGTTACTACTGTAGCAACATCATTGTATCTTTATTTTCAAGCTTTGTGCCAAGTTTTAGCCTCCGGTTGCAAGAAAGTTCAAAAGTTGTGACATGCTGTCCAGAAATAGATTATGTCTGCTTGACAAAACAATTCGCCAAAAATCACCACATCCTCTTTCTGATCTGAATTGTGTTGACAGTATGCTCTATATAATTTTCTTTCTAGCGTCTGTTCTGAGTTGTTTGATTTGAGTTGGAGAAGTGCCCCGAAACATTATTTACTACGTGTTTTTATGTTTTTCCCAGATTCTGCCCTGTTTTGCGTTTTCATTGTTTTGCAAATCTTAAGCTTGTTTTTCTTTGCAAAAACCTTTTTGCAATCTTGAGAAACAGTAGATCTTCATGAAAATCTTTATTTCCAGTAGAGAATAAATTATTTTATTGTGGACACTAACCACTCTAATCAGCTTATGATGAGTTTTGTATGAAGGGAGTTTTCAAGTATGCGATGGAAGATGATGAAAGAAGATCGAGGAGTGTCAAGTGCTCAAGCTTGGGGATGCCCCATGCACCCCCAAGAAATATTCAAGGATACTCAAGCGTCTAAGCTTGGGGATGCCCCCGTGCATCCCCTTCTTCATTAACAATCATCAGTTCGTCCTTCTCCATGCTATATTTTTATCACTTCATATGTTATGTGCTATGCTTGGAGTGTCCCGCTCTTTACTTTTTAGTTTGTTTAAGTTTTTCTTGCTGTTCATAACAAGTTGGAACCTAGCCTTCTTTGTTTGGGAGAGAAACACGCTCCACTCCACCCTAGAACACAACATAGGTTTTCATGCTTATCTTTTTGTGTGTTCTTTATCTTTTCATAGCTGATGTCATGCTTAGCTCTTAGTTTTCATGCTTTATCTTTTTAAGAGCTTTTATTTAGGTTGCTTTTGGAACTCTCTTGAGTTATCATGCTTATCTTGTTTAGAGAGTTGGCTTGTTGCACTGAGTTGTGTGTCTTGCATGAGTAGGTAATTGAGGTTACTATTTGTTGGGTAACGTAGCATAAACTCAAAATTTTCCTACGCTTATTCAGATCTTCCTATGGAGAGACCAGCAACGAGAGAGGGGTAAGAGAATCTTCCTACCTTTGAAGATCGCTAAGCGGAAGCGTTGCTAGAACGCGGTTGATGGAGTCGTACTCGCAGCGATTCCGATCTAGTGCCGAACTACGGCACCTCCGCGTTCAACACACGTGCAGCCCGGTGACGTCTCCCGCACCTTGATCCAGCAAGGAGGAGGGAGAGGTTGGGGAAGAACTCCAGCAGCACGACGGCGTGGTGTCGATGGAGAGACGAGGTCTCTCGGTAGGGCTTCGCCAAGCACCGGCAGAGAGGAGGAGGAAGAGGGGCAGGGCTGCGTCGAGAGAGAGAGAAAACCGTGTGTCTCAATGGCCAAAAGTGCCCGATATATATAGGGGGAGGGGAGAGGGGGTGCCACCCCTAGGGTTCCCACCCTAGGGGGTGTGGCAGCCCCCCCAGATGGGAGGTGTGGCAGCCAGAGGGGGAGGAGGGGTGGGCGCACCAACTCGTGGGCCTTAGGCCCACCTGCCTTAGGGTTTGCCCCCCCCCCCTTTCTCTCCCCTACACATTGGGCTGAGTGGGGAGGCGCACCAGCCCATATAGGGGCTGGTTCCCACCCCCACTTGGCCCACCTTATCTCCCGGGGTCGTTGCCCCCCTTCAGTGGTCCCCCGGGGCCACCTCCGGTGGTCCCGGTACGTTATCGGTGACGCTCGAAACACTTCCGGTGTCCGAAACCATCCGTCCTATATATCAATCTTTACCTCCGGACTATTCCGGAACTCCTCATGACATCCGAGATCTCATCCGGGACTCCGAACAACTTTTGGTAACCTCGTATAACAATTCCCTATAACCCTAGCGTCATCGAACCTTAAGTGTGTAGACCCTACGGGTTCGGGAGACAGGCAGACATGACCGAGACACCTCTCTGGACAATAACCATCAGTGGGGTCTGGATACCCATGGTGGCTCCCACTTGCTCCACGATGATCTCATCGGATGAACCACGATGTCAAGGATTCAAACAATCCCGTATACGATTCCCTTTGTCTGTCGGTATAGAACTTGCCCGAGATTCGATCGTCGGTATACCTATACCTTGTTCAATCTCGTTACCGGTAAGTCTCTTTACTCGTTCCGTAGCACGTCATCGTGTGACTAACTCCTTAGTCACATTGATCTCATGATGATGTTCTACTGAGTGGGCCCAGAGATACCTCTCCGTCACACGGAGTGACAAATCCCGATCTCGATTCGTACCAACCCAACAGACACTTTCGGAGGTACCCGTAGTGCACCTTTATAGTCACCCAGTTATGTTGTGATGTTTGATACACCCAAAGCACTCCTACGGTATCCGGGAGTTGCACAATCTCACGGTCGAAGGAAAAGATACTTGACATTAGAAAAGCTTTAGCATACGAACAATACGATCTAGTGCTATGCTTAGGATTGGGTCTTGTCCATCACATCATTCTCCTAATGATGTGATCCCGTTATCAATGACATCTAATGCACATGATCAGGAAACCATGATCATCTATTGACTAACGAGCTAGCCAACTAGAGGCTTGCTAGGGACACATTGTGATCTATTTATTCACACATGTATCACTCTTTCCTGTTAATACAATTATAGCATGAACAATAGACGATTATCATGAACAAGGAAATATGATAATAACCATTTTATTATTGCCTCTAGGGCATATTTCCAACAGTCTCCCACTTGCACTAGAGTCAATAATCTAGTTACATTGTGATGTATCGAACATCCATAGCATTATGGTGTTGATCATGTTTTGCTCGTGGAAGAGGTTTAGTCAACGGGTCTGCAATATTCAGATCCGTGTGTACTTTACAAATATCTATCACTCCACTCTGGACATGGTCCTGGATGGAGTTGTAGCGGCGTTTGATGTGATTCGTCTTCCGGTGAAACCTGGGCTCCTTGGCTATGGCAATGGCTCCAGTGTTGTCACAGAAGAGTGTCATAGGACCCGACGCGCTTGGAACCACTCCAAGGTCGGTGATGAGCTCCTTCATCCAAATTCCTTCATGAGCCGCTTCTGAAGCAGCTATGTACTCCGCTTCACATGTAGATGCTGCCACGACTTCTTGCTTGCTGCTGCACCAGCTCACTGCCCCACCATTCAACACATATACGTATCCGGTCTGTGACTTGGAGTCATCCGGATCTGTGTCGAAGCTAGCGTCGACGTAACCCTTTACGACGAGCTCTTCATCACCTCCATAAACGAGAAACATTTCCTTAGTCCTTTTCAGGTACTTAAGGATATTCTTGACCGCTGTCCAGTGTTCCATACCTGGATCACTTTGGTACCTCCCTACCAAACTTATGGCAAGGTTTATATCAGGTCTGGTACACAGCATGGCATACATTAGAGAGCCCACGGCTGAAGCATAGGGGACAGAACTCATCCTCTCTCTATCTGCTGCCGTGGTCGGCGATTGAGTCTTACTCAATCTCATACCTTGCAAAACTGGCAAGAACCCTTTCTTTGAGTTTTCCATATTGAACTTCTTCAATATCTTGTCAAGGTACGTACTTTGCCAAAGACTTATGAGGCGTCTTGATCTATCTCTATAGATCTTGATGCCTAATATGTATGCATCTTCTCCAAGGTCCTTCATTGAAAAACTCTTGTTCAAATAGGCCTTTATGCTCTCCAACATCTCTATATCATTCCTCATGAATAATATGTCATCCACATACAGTATGAGGAAAGTTACAGAGCTCCCACTCACTTTCTTGTATAGACAGGCTTCTCCGTAAACCTGTATGAACCCAAACGCTTTAATCACCTCATTAAAGCGAATGTTCCAACTCCAAGATGCTTGCACCAGCCCATAGATGGAGCGCTGGAGCTTGCACACTTTGTTAGCACCCTTAGGGTCGACAAAACCTTCTGGTTGCATCATATACAACTCTTCCTTAAGGTTCCCGTTAAGGAACGCTGTTTTGACGTCCATTTGCAAAATTTCATAATCATAAAAGGCGGCAATTGCTAACAAGATTCGGACTGATTTCAGCTTCGCTACGGGAGAGAAAGTCTCTTCGTAGTCAACTCCTTAAATTTGTCGAAAACCCTTTGCGACAAGGCGAGCTTTGTAAACGGTTACATTACCGTTTGCATCAGTCTTCTTCTTGAAGATCCATTTATTTTCTATGGCTCGCCGGTCATCGGGCAAGTCCACCAAAGTCCATACTTTGTTCTCATACATGGATCCTATCTCGGATTTCATAGCCTCAAGCCATTTGTTGGAATCCGGGCCCGCCATCGCTTCTTCATAGTTCGAAGGTTCACCGTTGTCTAACAACATGATTTTCATCACAGGGTTGCCGTACCACTCTGGTGCGGAGCGTGCCCTTGTGGACCTTCGTGGTTCAGTAGTAACTTGATCCGAAGCTTCATGATCATCATCATTAACTTCCTCTACAGTTGGTGTAGGCGCCACAGGAACAACTTCCCGCGCTGCGCTACTATCCTGTTCGAGAGGGGGTGTAATTACCTCATCAAGTTCTACCTTCCTCCCACTTACTTCTTTCAAGAGAAACTCTTTCTCTAGAAAGGATCCGTTCTTGGAAACAAAGGTTTTACCTTCGGATCTAAGATAGAAGGTATACCCAATAGTTTCCTTAGGGTATCCTATGAATACACATTTCTCCGCTTTGGGTTCGAGCTTTTCTGGTTGAAGTTTCTTCACATAAGCATCGCAGCCCCAAACTTTAAGAAACGACAACTTAGGTTTCTTGCCAAACCATAGTTCATACGGTGTCGTCTCAACGGATTTAGACGGTGCCCTATTTAAAGTGAATGATGCAGTTTCTAATGCGTATCCCCAAAATGATAGCGGTAAGTCGGTAAGAGACATCATAGATCGTACCATATCTAATAAAGTGTGATTACGACGTTCAGACACTCTGTTGTGTTGCGGTGTGCCAGGTGGCGTTAGTTGTGAAACGATTCCACACTTCCTTAGGTGTGTGCCAAACTCGTGACTCAAATATTCTCCTCCACGATCAGATCGTAGACATTTAATTTTTCTGTCACGTTGATTCTCAACCTCACTCTGAAATTCCTTGAACTTTTCAAACGTCTCAGATTTGTGCTTCATCAAGTAGATATACCCATACCTACTCAAATCATCGGTGAGGGTGAGAACATAACGATAACCACCGCGAGCTTCAACGTTCATTGGACCACACACATCAGTATGTATTATTTCCAATAAGTCGGTTGCTCTCTCCATTATTCCAGAGAATGGAGTCTTAGTCATCTTGCCCATGAGGCACGGTTCGCATGTGTCAAATGATTCAAAGTCAAGAGACTCTAATAGTCCATCAGTATGGAGCTTCTTCATGCGCTTAACGCCGATATGACCAAGGCGGCAGTGCCACAAGTATGTGGGACTATCATTATCAACTTTACATCTTTTGGTACTCACACTATGAATATGTGTAACATCACGATCGAGATTCATCAAGAATAAACCATTCACCAGCGGAGCATGACCATAAAACATATCACTCATATAAATAGAACAACCATTATTCTCTGACTTAAATGAGTAGCCGTCTCGCATTAAGCAAGACCCTGATACAATGTTCATGCTTAAAGCTGGTACTAAATAACAATTATTAAGGTTTAAAACTAATCCCGATGGTAGACGTAGAGGTAGCGTGCCGACGGCGATCACATCGACCTTTGAACCATTCCCGACGCGCATCGTCACCTCGTCCTTGGCCAGTCTCCGCTTATTCCGCAGTTCCTGCTTTGAGTTGCAAATGTGAGCAACAGCACCAGTATCAAATACCCTGGAGCTACTACGAGCGCTGGTAAGGTACACATCAATAACATGTATATCACATATACCTTTAACGTTGCCGGCCTTCTTGTCCGCTAAGTATTTGGGGCAGTTCCGCTTCCAGTGAGCCTTTCCCTTGCAATAGAAGCACTCAGTCTCAGGCTTGGGTCCGTTCTTTTTCTTCTTCCCGGCATCTGGCTTACCGGGCGCGGCAACAGCTTTGCCGTCTTTCTTGAAGTTCTTCTTACCCTTGCCTTTCTTGAAACTAGTGGTCTTGTTGACCATCAACACTTGATGCTCTTCTTGATTTCTACTTCTGCAGACTTGAGCATCGAGTACAACTCGGGAATGGTCTTCTCCATCCCTTGCATGTTGTAGTTAAGCACAAAGCCTTTGTAGCTTGGTGGGAGAGATTGGAGGATTCTGTCAATTATAGCATCATCCGGAAGTTCGACTCCAAGCGAAGTCAGACGACCGTGTAACCCAGACATTTTGAGTATGTGCTCACTGACAGAACTGTTCTCCTCCATCTTACAGCTAAAGAACTTGTCGGAGACTTCATATCTCTCGACACGGGCATGAGCTTGAAAAACTAGCTTCAGCTCCTGGAACATCTCATATGCCCCGTGTTGGTCAAAACGCCTTTGGAGCCCCGTTTCTAAACTGTATAACATGCCACACCTAACCAGAGAGTAGTCATCACTCCGCGTTTGCCAGACGTTCAGAATGTCCTGGGCTGCTGCGGGAGCGGGAGGGTCACCTAGCAGCGCATCAAGGACATAAGCCTTTTTAGCTGCTTCAAGGATGAGCTTCAAGTTGCGAACCCAGTCCGCATAGTTGCTACCATCATCTTTCAGCTTGTTTTTCTCTAGGAATGCGTTGAAATTGAGGTTGACGTTGGACATCTACAATATTTATAAAGACAACTTTTAGACTAAGTTCATGACAATTAAGTTTATTTAATCAAATTAAGTATGAACTCCCACTTAAATCGACATCCCTCTAGTCATCTAAGTGATACATGATCCATGTTGACTAACCCGTGTTCGATCATCACGTGAGAGGGACTAGTCACCATGGTGAGCAACTTCATGCTGATCGTATTCAACCATACGACTCATGTTCGACCTTTCAGTCTCTTGTATTCGAGGTCATGTCTGTACATGCTAAGCTCGTCGAGTCAACCTAGGTGTTTCGCGTGTGTAAACCTGGCTTACACCCGTTGTATGCGAACGTTAGAATCTATCACACCCGATCATCACGTGGTGCTTCGAGACAACGAACCTTCGCAACGGTGCACACTTAGGGGAATACGTTCTCGAAATTTTAAGAGGGATCATCTTATTATGTTACCGTCGTTCTAAGCAATAAGATGTAAAACATGATAAACATCACAATGCAATCATATAGTGACATGATATGGCCATTATCATCTTTGCTCTTTTGATCTCCATCTTCAGGCATCGCATGATCATCATCTTCACCGGCATGACACCATGATCTCCATCATCGTGTCTCCGTGAAGTCGTCAGGCCAACTACTACTATCACTACTACTATAGCTAACCGTTAGCAATGAAGTAAAAGTAGTAAGCACATGGCGTTGCATCTCATACAATAAATTAAGACAACTCCTATGGCTCCTGCCGGTTGTCATACTCATCGACATGCAAGTCGTGAAACCTATTACAATAACATGATCATCTCATACATCATACATGCAACATCACAACTTTGGCCATATCACATCGCATGTCAAACCCTGCAAAAACAAGTTAGACGTCCTCTAATTGTTGTTGCAAGTTTTACGTGGCTGATTTGGGTTTCTAGCAAGAACGCCTTCTTACCTACATGACAGCCACAACAATGACATGCCAAAGCTATTTACCCTTCATAAGGACCCTTTTCATCAAATCCAATCCGACTAGAGTAGGAGAGACAGACACCCGCTAGCCACCTTTATGCACGGTGTGCATGTCTGTCGGTGGAACCAGTCTCACGTAAGCGTACGTGTAAAGTCGGTCCGGGCCGCTTCATCCCACAATACCGCCAGAAGAGAATAAGCCTAGTAGCGGCAAGCAAATTGACAAATCATCGCCCACAACTTTTGTGTTCTACTCGTGCATAGAATCTACGCATAGAAAACCTGGCTCGGATGCCACTATTGGGTAAAATAGCATAAACTCAAAATTTTCCTACGCTTATTCAGATCTTCCTATGGAGAGACCAGCAACGAGAGAGGGGTAAGAGCATCTTCATACCTTTGAAGATCGCTAAGCGGAAGCGTTGCTAGAACGCGGTTGATGGAGTCGTACTCGCAGCGATTCCGATCTAGTGCCAAACTACGGCACCTCCGCGTTCAACACACGTGCAGCCCGGTGACGTCTCCCGCACCTTGATCTAGCAAGGAGGAGGGAGAGGTTGGGGAAGAACTCCAGAAGCACGACGGCGTGGTGTCTATGGAGAGACGAGGTCTCCCGGCAGGGCTTCACCAAGCACCGGCAGAGAGGAGGAGGAAGAGGGGCAGGGCTGCACCGAGAGAGAGAGAAAACCGTGTGTCTCAATGGCCAAAAGTGCCCGATATATATAGGGGGAGGGGAGAGGGGGTGCCACCCCTAGGGTTCCCACCCTAGGGGGTGCGGCAGCCCCCTAGATGGGAGGTGCGGCGGCCAGAGGGGGAGGAGGGGTGGGCGCACCAACTGGTGGGCCTTAGGCCCACCTGGCTTAGGGTTTGCCCCCCCTTTTCTCTCCCCTGCGCATTGGGCTGAGTGGGGAGGCGCACCAGCCCATCTAGGGGCTGGTTCCCACCCCCACTTGGCCCACCTTATTCCCGGGGTCGTTGCCCCCCTTCGGTGGTCCCCCGGGGCCACCTCCGATGGTCCCGGTGGTCCCGGTACGTTACCGGTGACGCCCGAAACACTTCCGGTGTCCGAAACCATCCGTCCTATATATCAATATTTACCTCCGGACTATTCCGAAACTCCTCGTGACGTCCGGGATCTCATCCGGGACTCCAAACAACTTTCGGTAACCTCGTATAACAATTCCCTATAACCCTAGCGTCATCGAACCTTAAGTGTGTAGACCCTACGGGTTCGGGAGACAGGCAGACATGACCGAGACACCTCTCTGGCCAATAACCATCAGCGGGGTCTGGATACCCATGGTGGCTCCCACTTGCTCCACGATGATCTCATCGGATGAACCACGATGTCAAGGATTCAAACAATCCCGTATACGATTCCCTTTGTCTGTCGGTATAGAAATTGCCCGAGATTCGATCGTCGGTATACCTATACCTTGTTCAATCTCGTTACCGGTAAGTCTCTTTACTCGTTCCGTAGCACGTCATCGTGTGACTAACTCCTTAGTCACATTGATCTCATGATGATGTTCTACTGAGTGGGCCCAGAGATACCTCTCCGTCACACGGAGTGACAAATCCCGATCTCGATTCGTACCAACCCAACAGACACTTTCGGAGGTACCCGTAGTGCACCTTTATAGTCACCCAGTTACGTTGTGACGTTTGATACACCCAAAGCACTCCTACGGTATCCGGGAGTTGCACAATCTCACGGTCGAAGGAAAAGATACTTGACATTAGAAAAGCTTTAGCATACGAACAATACGATCTAGTGCTATGCTTAGGATTGGGTCTTGTCCATCACATCATTCTCCTAATGATGTGATCCCATTATCAATGACATCTAATGCCCATGATCAGGAAACCATGATCATCTGTTGACTAACGAGCTAGCCAACTAGAGGCTTGCTAGGGACACATTGTGATCTATTTATTCACACATGTATCACTGTTTCCTGTTAATACAATTATAGCATGAACAATAGACGATTATCATGAACAAGGAAATATGATAATAACCATTTTATTATTGCCTCTAGGGCATATTTCCAACACTATTTAAGTATGGTAGTAACTTGCAATAGTTTTGAGGTATTTTATTTGAGTAATGTTTAGACTATTGGTGTCAAGACTTGAGCCTATTAGTGATAGGTGTCATATTTGGGGAAATACGTGTGTTTTTTCAAAACTAAAAAAATTAATTGAGAACTCTAGCTCCTAGATGGGTCGCTAACCTATGGAGGGGTTGGAATATATAGAGTACCCTCACGTTATCATGGGTCGAGGATCCGTAAGGATAACCAAACCCTCAAACACTCCTCCTCGGGGTACGTGTCTCTTTGTGAATCTCCTAACTAGATAGAGAGTTACCGATAATAATTGCATGAGTTCTTCGGACTAATGTGAGTATTCGATTGTTGGCACTTCCACCATCCATATTTTGCTAGCCTCTTCGGTATCGTGCATTGCCCTTTTTCATCTTAAGAGTTGGTGCAAACTTTGTCGGTGCATCCAAACCCTTGGCATGGTACGCTCTGTCATCATAAGCCTCATTATATCTTTCCTCAAAACAGCCACCATACCTACCTATTAAGGCATTTCCATAGCCTTTCCTAGATACATTGACATGCAACATCCACCATCTCATGACTTGATCTTCATGTCATACATGCTTTTGCTTGATCGAGAAGTCGCATGCTAGTTGGGCCTTGCCCTTATTATTGCTACATGACGCGCTAGTTTCATTGCATATCCTGCTACACCGGCAGAGGCATACATTTGCATATATCATGATAGTTTTCATTTGTCTTTATATTAAGTACTTCTTATAAAGTGTGAAGATCTTCTTTTATTCTTGTAAAACATAGAGTGTTGCCCTTAAGTGGGGAAAAGATTCCAAAGAGGACAAATTAAAAGATCCCAAAGAGGAAACATGAAAAGATCCCAAAGAGGACAAATGAGAGATAAATAGAAAGAGCCAAAGAGGCCACACACAAAAAGAGAAGGGAGCAACACTACTATTCATTTTGAAAATCCACACTCGTACTCCATTGTTATATTTGTACTCCATAGAGATTATCATTCATGCATAACTATGTGGGAACCCTTACACTATAGAACTAGGCTTGTATATTCCAATGATGAGCCTCCTCAAATGAGCTCTAGGTCTTCATGAGCAAGCAAGTTGGATGCACCCCCACTAGTTCCATTGGAGAGCTTACCTTAGCTCATATGTGCATCCGTTGCATGGCAATCCCTACTCCTCACATCATATCTATAATTTGGGTTTCTTTCGCCTATGGTTGTCCTCATTGATGTGAGCCTTTCACACCTTTTTGTCTTCCTTCCCCATCATTATTCTCTTCGCCATCCTAAGTGCCAACATATCTTGCTTGCGCTCATCCATTGCATGAGTGCTCAAAGTCGAAAGGGAGAGGATCATTTTGACTTGTGCCTGACTAGTGGTTTGGGGATGAGTCAAAATAAGATTCCGAAGGAGACCAAGTGTGAATTTTTAGTAGATTGAGTTCTCAATTAAACTATAAACTATTTTGATGCTCTAAACCCATCTCCCATTTCTTGCACGCAAACACCATTTGGAGACATTCGAGTCACGGACGGCGAAAGCTCTTGCACCTTTATGTTCTCACTTTGCTAATTTCAATACTAAATATAGACTCTTGCTTGCTATTATCTTGACTTGAATTGCATATCTTACTTGCTTTACTTTGAAGTTCTTATATGTGTGTTAGCATATCACCATAGAAATTATTTGTGTTATCATTTACCTACTCGAGGACGAGCAGGAATTAAGCTTGGGGATGTTGATACGTCCCAAACGTATCTATTATTTCTGCTTGTTCCATGATCTTTTGGGTGACATTGTTATGTTTTGCTACACTTTTATATCTTTTTACACATATTTGGACTAACCTACTAACTCAGTGTACCTAGTGCCAGTTTTTGCTTGCTGCTGTCTTTTTTGCGGGGACTTTTACCGAATTTACAAAGCCCAAAAAATCCCGCGAAAAATATATAAAAATCAGCGTGACGGAAGCTTCACGAAGCACGAAGATGGGCCAGAGGGGAGCTAGGGCCTGCCCAGGCGGCCTCCCTGTGCGGCCCCCTCCTGGTCGCGCCCATAGGTCGCCTGGGTGGGTCCCACCTCCTCTGGTGCCCTCCTTCGGCCTATATTTACCTTTACGATAGGAAACCCTTCCAGAATATCCAGAATTCTGAATTTCTCCATCGTTCCGCCGCCGGAGTGCTCCCGAGATCGGGAGTGCGAGAAGACATCTTCCCGGCACCCTGTCGGAGGGAGGATTGACCTCCGGGAGCTTCTCCGCCTCCATGGACGCTTCCCGGACGTACCGTGAGTAGTCCTCCTTGGAGTGATGTCTTCTCTCCAATCTTGTGCTTCAATGTTTAGCCCTTGTGAGCTTCCCTACATGATCAAGGCATCTATGTAATTTTCCTGCTATTGCTATGCTTGGTTTGCTGGGATCCGATGGATTATGAGATTACGTTCAGATTGTGATGAGTTATATATTTGACTATTCTTGTATATTATGTTCTTTAGTGATTCATGCACGTTCTTCGTTGCTATTTATTGCTTTGGCCGAGTAGTAGATTGTAACTCCAAGAGGGAGCATTATGCATGATTGTGGGTTCATGCCCCCTGATGTCTAGCTTGAGTGACATAAACATGAGACTTGGGGATGTGTTGTTGCCACCAGGGAGGAAACAACGGTGCTTGTGACCGCGGTTGCAAGTATTGTTTACCTTACGCAAAGTTCGTTAATGTAGTTGTTCGTTGCTTTGAGTTTACACTTTGGGTGGGGTCGCAACTTAATACCAGCGAGATGTTCTGGATATATATCTCAAGGTGGATGATTAGTAAGTAGATGCTGATGAATAAACGGTCTACTTGTCTTGGCGTACTGCCCATTACTTTTGAGCCTCTAACTTTCTAGTAGCATAATTAGCATTGCGGTGCATATATAATTCTGTCTATTGCCCAACTGTAATTTGTTTACCCATGCATAGTTGTTTATCGTCTTTTGGGACAGAGATATCACTAGTGCACATCATGTGACTGTGGTCCATATCACAACCATTTTTTACACCTCCACCATTTATTGCTTTTATTTACTTTTCCATTGCAATCACTATCACTATTTCCGCTTGTGTTTTGATCCTTTGCAAACTACAAGGCCGGAGAGATTGACAATCTCTCTGTACTCATTGGGAGAAAAAAATTGTTGTGTGTGCAGGTCCACGTCCTCTGGTAGCGCCAGAGCAGCGGACACCTACTTGTTGATCCTCGGATTTCTCCTGCTTCGATAAACCTAACAGTCCCCGTGTAAGGGAAATCTGTTGCTGACTACATCTCCACCTTTCACTTGGGGTAACCAACGAGGGGCGAGAAGTATATCCAACAACTCGTCATCAATGGTCTCCATTGATCTCCTGAAGGTGTTGTGTACAACCCTGAACCTCTCGGTATGACCAACAACATGGAGGAACGTGGCCACTTGCTAATCCACAGTGGTGTTGATGCTATCTTGTAGCAGCCCCCTGCTCCTAAACATCTGCACAAGTCTGTTGAAAGGAGCTCTTTTCATTCTAAGCATCCATAGAGCCTCTGTGTCACTGCAGTTGTAGATGTAGTTTAGATAGGCCATCTTCTTGTGATCCCGGATTAACATCATACCAGATGTGAGGTTTCTCATTCTAACGAACAATTCTCTTATGGACAAACAAGATCGAGGCATGAACTATAGCTATCAGCGATGCCGCCTGAGCTAGAAGCTTCATCCATTCATCCACAACCTAAGCCACATCAATGGTGCGGTCAGGGTAGGCGTTATCGACCCTAAACACTCCTATCGAACGACCTATCACATAACAGAGGAAGGGGAGAGGTGTTGGGGAACATCGCATGGGAAACAAAAAAATTCCTACGCGCACGAAGACCTATCATGGTGATGTCCATCTACGAGAGGGGATGAGTGATCTACGTACCCTTGTAGATCGTACAGCAGAAGCGTTAGTGAACGCGGTTGATGTAGTGGAACGTCCTCACGTCCCTCGATCCGCCCCGCGAACAATCCCGCGATCAGTCCCACGATCTAGTACCGAACGGACGGCACCTCCGCGTTCAGCACACGTACAGCTCGACGATGATCTTGGCCTTCTTGATCCAGCAAGAGAGACGGAGAGGTAGAAGAGTTCTCCGGCAGCGTGACGGTGCTCCGGAGGTTGGTGATGACCTTGTCTCAGCAGGGCTCCGCCCGAGCTCCGCAGAAACGCGATCTAGAGGAAAAACCGTGGAGGTATGTGGTCGGGCTGCCGTGGAAAAGTCGTCTCAAATCAGCCCTAAAACCCCACTATATATAAGAGGAGGAGGGGGAGACTTGCCTTGGGGTCCAAGGACTCCCAAGGGAGTCGGCCGAGCCAAGGGGGAAGGTCTCCCCCTCCCAAACCGAAATCCACTTGGTTTGGAAGGTGGAGTCCTTCTTCCCTTTCCCACCT
Organism: Hordeum vulgare subsp. vulgare; assembly: GCF_904849725.1. Taxonomy (NCBI): domain Eukaryota; kingdom Viridiplantae; phylum Streptophyta; class Magnoliopsida; order Poales; family Poaceae; genus Hordeum; species Hordeum vulgare. The sequence goes on along the minus strand of NC_058520.1, from coordinate 533,709,422 downwards.
CCTTCCTTTTTTTTCCTTTCCTCTCTGATTTTCTTTCCTATGCGCATAGGCTTCTCTTGGGCTGTCTTACCAGCCCACTAAGGGCTGGTGTGGCACCCCAAACACCCATGGGCTTCCCCGGGGTGGGTGCCCCCCCCCCCCCCGGTGAACTCCCGGAACCCATTCGTCATTCCCGGTACATTCCCGGTAACTCCGAAAACCTTCCGGTAATCAAATGAGGTCATCCTATATATCAATCTTCGTTTCTGGACCATTCCGGAAACCCTCGTGACGTCCGTGATCTCATCCGGGACTCCGAACAACATTCGGTAACCAACCATATAACTCAAATACGCATAAAACAACTTCGAACCTTAAGTGTGCAGACCCTGCGGGTTCGAGAACTATGTAGACATGACCCGAGAGACTCCTCGGTCAATATCCAATAGCGGGACCTGGATGCCCATATTGGATCCTACATATTCTACGAAGATCTTATCGTTTGAACCTCAGTGCCAAGGATTCGTATAATCCCGTATGTCATTCCCTTTGTCCTTCGGTATGTTACTTGCCCGAGATTCGATCGTCAGTATCCGCATACCTATTTCAATCTCGTTTACCGGCAAGTCTCTTTACTCGTTCCGTAATACAAGATCCCGCAACTTACATTAAGTTACATTGCTTGCAAGGCTTGTGTGTGATGTTGTATTACCGAGTGGGCCCCGAGATACCTCTCCGTCACACGGAGTGACAAATCCCAGTCTCGATCCATACTAACTCAACGAACACCTTCGGAGATACCTGTAGAGCATCTTTATAGTCACCCAGTTACGTTGTGACGTTTGATACACACAAAGCATTCCTCCGGTGTCCGTGAGTTATATGATCTCATGGTCATAGGAACAAATACTTGACACGCAGAAAACAGTAGCAACAAAATGACACGATCAACATGCTACGTCTATTAGTTTGGGTCTGGTCCATCACATGATTCTCCTAATGATATGATCCCGTTATCAAGTGACAACACTTGCCTATGGCCAGGAAACCTTGACCATCTTTGATCAACGAGCTAGTCAACTAGAGGCTTACTAGGGACAGTGTTTTGTCTATGTATCCACACAAGTATTGTGTTTCCAATCAATACAATTATAGCATGGATAATAAACGATTATCATGAACTAAGAAATATAATAATAACTAATTTATTATTGCCTCTAGGGCATATTTCCAACAGTCTCCCACTTGCACTAGAGTCAATAATCTAGTTCACATCACCATGTGATTCCAACGAATCCAACACCCATATAGTTATGGGGTCTGATCACGTCTTGCTCGTGAGAGAGGTTTTAGTCAACGGTTCTGAAACTTTCAGATCCGTGCGTTCTTTACAAATCTTTATGTCATCTTATAGATGCTGCTACTACGTGCTATTCGGAAATGCTCCAAATATCTACTCTACTATATGAATCCGTTTCACTACTCATAGTTATTCGGATTAGTGTCAAAGCTTGCATCGACGTAACCCTTTACGACGAACTCTTTAACCACCTCCATAATCGAGAAAAATTCCTTAGTCCATTTGTTACTAAGGATAAATTTTGACCGCTGCTAGTGATTCAATCATGGATCACTCTCTGTACCTCTCAACAGACTTTGAGTCAAGGCACACATCAGGTGCGGTACACAGCATGGCATACTTTAGATTCTACGGCTAAGGCATAGAAGACGACCTTCGTCTATTCTCTTTATTCTGCCGTGGTCGGGTTTTGAGTCTTACTCAAATTCACACCTTACAACGCAACCAAGAACTCCTTCTTTACTGATCTATTTTGAACTCCTTCAAAAACTTGTCAAGGCATGCATCTTGTTGAAACTTCTATTAAGCGCTTTCGATCTATCTCCATAGATCTTTGATGGTCAACGTTCAAGTAGCTCAGTCGTGGTATTCCTTTGAAAAACTCCTTTCAAACAACCTTGTATGCTTTACAGAAATTCTACATTACTTCTGATCCACAATATGTCAACCACATATACTTATCAGAAATTCTATAGTGCTCCCACTCACTTCTTTGGAAATACAAGTTTCTCATAAACCTTGTACAAACCCAAAATCTTTGATCATCTCATCAAAGTATATATATTCCAACTCCGAGATGCTTGCACCAGTCCATTGAAGGATCGCTGGAGCTTGCATACTTGCTAGTATCTTTAGGATCGACAAAACCTCCTGGTTGTATCACATACAATGTTTGCTCAAGGAAACCGTCGAGGAAACAATGTTTTGACATCCTACGTGCAATATTTCTTAAATAATGCATCAACAACTAACATAATTCTAACAGACCTTTAGCATCGCTACGAGTGAGAAAGTCTCATCATAGTCAACTGTTTGATCTTGTCGAAAACATCTTTGCGACAAGTCGAGCTTTTCTTAATAGTGACTTATCACCACCATCGTATGTTTTCCTTTAAAGATCCATCTTTACTCAATAGTCCTATGACCATCAAGTAATTCTTCCAAAGTCTACACTTTGTTTCCATCCATGGATCCTCTCTCGGATTTCATGGCTTCCAGCCATTTGTCGGAATCTGGGCCCACCATCGCTTTCTCCATAACTCGTAGGTTCACTGTTGCTCAACAACATGACCTCCAAGACAGGGTTACCGTACTACTCTGCAGTAGTACGTGACCTTGTCGACCTACGAGGTTTGTAGTAACTTGATTCGAAGCTCAATGATCACCATCATCAGCTTCCACTTCAATTGGTGTAGGCGCCACAGGAACAACTTCCTGCGCCCTGCTACACACTGGTTGAAGTGATGGTTCAATAACCTCATCAAGTTCTACTACCCTCCCACTCAATTCTTTCGAGAGAAACCTTTCCTCGAGAAAGGATCCGTTTCTAGAAACAAACACTTTGCTTTCGGATCTGAGATAGGAGATGTACCCAACTGTTTTGGATACCCTATGAAGAAGCATTTATCCGCTTTGGGTTCGAGCTTATCAGACTGAAACTTTTTCACATAAGTGTCGAAACCCCAAACTTTCAAGAAACGACAGTTTAGATTTCTCTAAACCTCAGTCTATACTGTGTCATCTCAACGGAAATACGCGGTGCCCTATTTAAAGTGAGTGCGGTTGTCTCTAATGCATAACCCATAAACGATAGTGGTAATTCGATAAGAGACATCATAGTATGCACCATACCAAATAGTGCGTGGCTATGACGTTCAGACACATCATCACACTATGATGTTCCAGGTGGCATGAACTGCGAAACAATTTCCACATTGTCTTAACTGCGTACCAAAACTCGTAACTCAGACATTCATTTCTATGATCATATCGTAGACAGTTTATCCTCTTGTTACGACGAACTTCACTCTGAAACAGATTTGAACTTTTCAACATTTCAGACTTGTGATTCATTAAGTAAATACTCCTGTATCTACTCAAATCGTCAGTGAAGTAAGAACATAATGATATCCACTGCGTGCCTCAGTACCCATTGGACTGCATACATCAAAATGTATCACTTCCAACAAGTTACTATCTTATTTCATCTCAATGAAGACAAGGCCTTGCTCATGTGGTATGGTTTGCATGTCACTAGTGACTCGAAATCAGGTGAGTACAAAGATCCATCAGCATGGAGCCTCTTCATGCAATTTATACTAACATGACTAAGCGGCAGTGCCACAAGTAAGTGGTACTATCATCATTAACTCGTATCTTTTTGGCACCAATATTATGAACATGTGTAACACTACGATCGAGATTCAATAAACCATTGATGGTGATTATTCAAGAAAATAGAGTAACCATTATTCTCTTTAAATGAATAATCGTATTGCAATAAACACGATCCAATCATGTTCATGCTTAACGCAAGCACCAAATAACAATTATTTAGGTTTAACACCAATCCCGATGGTAGAGGGAGCGTGCGACGTTTGATCATATCAACCATGGAAACACTTCCAACACGTATCGTCACCTCGCCTTTAGCTAGTTTCCGTTTATGCCGTAGCTTACATTTCGTGTTACTAATCACTTAGCAACCGAACCGGTATCCAATACCCTCATGCTACTAGGAGTACTAGTAAAGTACACATCAACATCATGTATATCAAATACACTTCTTTCGACTTTTGCGAGCCTTCTTATCTACCAAGTATCTAGAGTTGCTCCGCCTCAGTGACTGTTCCCCTCATTACAGAAGCACTTAGTCTCGGGTTTGGGTTTAATCTTGGGTCTCTTCATTAGTGCAGCAACTGTTTTGTCGTTTCACGAAGTATCCCTTCTAGCCCTTGCCTTTCTTGAAACTTAGTGGTTTTACTAACCATCAACTATTGATGCTCCTTCTTGATTTCTACTTTCGCAGTGTCAAACATCGCGAATCGCTCAAGGATCATTGTATGTATCCTTGATATGTTATAGTTCATCACGAAGCTCTCACAGCTTGGTGGCAGTGACTTTGGACAACTATCACTATCTCATCTGGAAGATTAACTCCCACTTGATTCAAGCGATTGTCGTACTCAGACAATCTGAGCACATTCTCAACGATTGAGCCTTTCTCCTTTACTTTGTGGACAAAGAATCTTGTCGGAGGTCTCGTACCTCTTAACAAGGGCACAAGCATGAAATCACAATTTCATCTCTTTAGAACATCACTTATGTTCCGTGACGTTTTACAACGTTTTCGGCGCCTTGCTTCTAAGCCATTAAGTATTTTTGTACTGAACTATCGTGTAGTCATCAGAAACGTGTATGTCGGATGTTCACAGCATCCACAGACGACGCTCGAGGTGCAGCACACCGAGTGGTGCATTAAGGACATAAGCCTTCTGTGCAGCAACGAGGACAATCCTCGGTTTTACAGACTCAGTCTGCAAAGTTTGCTACTATCAACTTTCAACTAAATTTTCTCTAGGAACATATAAAAACAGTAGAGCTATAGCGCAAGCTACATCGTAATTCGCAAAGACCATTAGACTATGTTCATGACAATTAGTTCAATTAATCATATTACTTAAGAACTCCCACTCAAAAAGTACATCTCTCTAGTCATTTGAGTGGTACATGATCCAAATCCGCTATCTCAAGTCCGATCATCACGTGAGTCGAGAATAGTTTCAGTGGTAAGCATCTCTATGCTAATCATATCAACTATACGATTCATGCTCGACCTTTCGGTCTCATGTGTTCCGAGGCCATGTCTGCACATGCTAGGCTCGTCAAGCTTAACCCGAGTGTTCCGCGTGCGCAACTGTTTTGCACCCGTTGTATGTGAACGTTGAGTCTATCACACCCGATCATCACGTGGTGTCTCGAAACGACGAACTGTAGCAACGGTGCACAGTCGGGGAGAACACAATTTCGTCTTGAAATTTTAGTGAGAGATCACCTCATAATGCTACCGTCGTTCTAAGCAAAATAAGGTGCATAAAAGGATTAACATCACATGCAATTCATAAGTGACATGATATGGCCATCATCACGTGCTTCTTGATCTCCATCACCAAAGCACCGGCACGATCTTCTTGTCACCGGCGTCAGACCATGATCTCCATCATCATGATCTCCATCAACATGTCGCCATCGGGGTTGTCGTGCTACTCATGCTATTACTACCAAAGCTACGTCCTAGCAAAATAGTAAACGCATCTGCAAGCACAAACGTTAGTTATAAAGACAACCCTATGGCTCCTGCCGATTGCCGTACCATCGACGTGCAAGTCGATATTATCTATTACAACATGATCATCTCATACATCCAATATATCACATCACATCGTTGGCCATATCACATCACAAGCATACCCTGCAAAAACAAGTTAGATGTCCTCTAATATTGTTGTTGCATGTTTTACGTGGTGACCAAGGGTATCTAGTAGGATCGCATCTTACTTACGCAAACACCACAACGGAGATATATGAATTGCTATTTAACCTCATCCAAGGACCTCCTCGGTCAAATCCGATTCAACTAAAGTTAGAGAAACTGACACTTGCCAGTCATCTTTGAGCAACGGGGTTACTCGTAGCGATGAAACCAGTCTCTCGTAAGCGTACGAGTAATGTCGGTCCAAGCCGCTTCAATCCAACAATACCGCGGAATCAAGAAAAGACTAAGAAGGGCAGCAAAACGCACATCACCGCCCACAAAAACTTTTGTGTTCTACTCGAGAAGACATCTACGCATGAACCTAGCTCATGATGCCACTCTTGGGGAACATCGCATGGGAAACAAAAAATTTCCTACGCGCACGAAGACCTATCATGGTGATGTCCATCTACGAGAGGGGATGAGTGATCTACGTACCCTTGTAGATCGTACAGCAGAAGCGTTAGTGAACGTGGTTGATGTAGTGGAACGTCCTCACGTCCCTCGATCCGCCCCGCGAACAATCCCGCGATCAGTCCCACGATCTAGTACCGAACGGACGGCACCTCCGCGTTCAGCACACGTACAGCTCGACGATGATCTCGGCCTTCTTGATCCAGCAAGAGAGACGGAGAGGTAGAAGAGTTCTCCGGCAGCGTGACGGCGCTCCGGAGGTTGGTGATGACCTTGTCTCAGCAGGGCTCCGCCCGAGCTCCGCAGAAACGCGATCTAGAGGAAAAATCGTGGAGGTATGTGGTCGGGCTGCCGTGGAAAAGTCGTCTCAAATCAGCCCTAAAACCCCACTATATATAGGAGGAGGAGGGGGGAGACTTGCCTTGGGGTCCAAGGACTCCCAAGGGAGTCGGCCGAGCCAAGGGGGAAGGTCTCCCCCTCCCAAACCGAAATCCACTTGGTTTGGAAGGTGGAGTCCTTCTTCCCTTTCCCACCTCCTTCCTTTTTTTTCCTTTCCTCTTTCATTTTATTTCCTATGCGCATAGGCTTCTCTTGGGCTGTCTTACCATCCCACTAAGGGCTGGTGTGGCACCCCAAACACCCATGGGCTTCCCCGGGGTGGGTGCCCCCCCCCCCCCCCGCGGTGAACTCCCGGAACCCATTCGTCATTCCCGGTAACTCCGAAAACCTTCCGGTAATCAAATGAGGTCATCCTATAAATCAATCTTCGTTTCCGGACCATTCCGGAAACCCTCGTGACGTCCGTGATCTCATCCGGGACTCCGAACAACATTCGGTAACCAACCATATAACTCAAATACGCATAAAACAACGTCGAACCTTAAGTGTGCAGACCCTGCGGGTTCGAGAACTATGTAGACATGACCCGAGAGACTCCTCGGTCAATATCCAATAGCGGGACCTGGATGCCCATATTGGATCCTACATATTCTACGAAGATCTTATCGTTTGAACCTCAGTGCCAAGGATTCATATAATCCCGTATGTCATTCCCTTTGTCCTTCGGTATGTTACTTGCCCGAGATTCGACCGTCAGTATCCGCATACCTATTTCAATCTCGTTTACCGGCAAGTCTCTTTACTCGTTCCGTAATACAAGATCCCGCAACTTACATTAAGTTACATTGCTTGCAAGGCTTGTGTGTGATGTTGTATTACCGAGTGGGCCCCGAGATACCTCTCCGTCACACGGAGTGACAAATCCCAGTCTCGATCCATACTAACTCAACGAACACCTTCGGAGATACCTGTAGAGCATCTTTATAGTCACCCAGTTATGTTGCGACGTTTGATACACACAAAGCATTCTTCCGGTGTCCGTGAGTTATATGATCTCATGGTCATAGGAACAAATACTTGACACGCAGAAAACAGTAGCAACAAAATGACACGATCAACATGCTACGTCTATTAGTTTGGGTCTGGTCCATCACATGATTCTCCTAATGATGTGATCCCGTTATCAAGTGACAACACTTGCCTATGGCCAGGAAACCTTGACCATCTTTGATCAACGAGCTAGTCAACTAGAGGCTTACTAGGGACAGTGTTTTGTCTATGTATCCACACAAGTATTGTGTTTCCAATCAATACAATTATAGCATGGATAATAAACGATTATCATGAACTAAGAAATATAATAATAACTAATTTATTATTGCCTCTAGGGCATATTTCCAACAAGAGGTACCTTACCAGCTTCGCTGTCGATGAAGACATGATGGAGACGAGGATGGCCGAACGGAGTCGAGGAAGAAGGGGAGAAGCAGTCGTCACTGCCGGGGAGTGGTGTTGTCGTTGCAGGTCAAATCTCAGTCACCGCCGCCATCGAAGCCACATATCTGAGTCACCGCCGCCATCGGTGTCAACAACAAGAGAGCAGGGTTTGTCCTAAAGCTATAGGTGAGCGAGTAAATGGGGTGGTGAGGGTATATTTGGTGCCACCCCGCCTCGGCCAATTTTACCCTCCCGCCATCTCCTCCCGCTTCCCCCCTGCACCGCGCCCTATGCTGCTTCTTCATTTTCCGCCCAACTCAGCCTGGCTCGCTAGAAACAACTGATTTGGTCGTTCCCAGCGAGCCAGGCGTTCAGGTGCTTTAAGTTCCATGCAGATGCGAGTCAGGCCGGCCTGCAGGCAACCAAACGGCCCATTTTCATCTCGCCCGGGCCTGGTTGGGATGTATGCACCCAACCAAATGCGCCCTACATGACTTCTATGTGATTTCGTGGTATGTGATACCTCAATCCTATGTTTTTCATATACCTACAATACGAAGAGGCCCTCGTCATGTGAAGTATTTTCCTTTGGGTGATACTGCATTCTTCGAGAGGTGGGCAGTCTAGTCAGCGAGCTATGTGTCAAAAACGAAAGCTTTGTGTGCGATCTTATGGGTTAAGAAATGGGTAGCACTCTGCGTCGACCCAATCTTTTCGGCCGGTTAGCCCAGAACCTTCCGATTTGGATGAGCATAGCCGTCAGATCTCCTCCCTCCTCTTCCACATCCCATCTTCAACCTCCCACACATGAGAGAAAAAAAGGAGGGCTCCGCCCCCGCACACGCCTCACCTCCTCATCTTCTCTCGCCGTCGGTCATCCCCGGTTGCCGCCCCTCACCATCGATCGCGGCTCCGCCATGATGCACGTAGCAAAAATGAGTGCCTGGTTGAAGCTTTCTCTATTGTCGGTTGAAACATTTTTCATATACTGTTGAAGCTTTTTTATGTCAATGGTTGCAACAAAAGCGAGCATGGTTCCCCAGCTCGCCATGGTGACCGTCAAAGCTCTAGGCTGTCCGAGATGCAGCTCAGCCATGATGGATGTAGCAAAACGTTGTGCCGATTGTAACAAAATGAAACACTGCATGTAGCAAAAATCACGACGCCATGTGCGATGTAGCAAAATGCGACACCGGTGGTAGCAAAATGCGGTGTTGGTTGTAGAAAATTTTAATGTCGGTTGAAGCATGTAGTAAATTACTGAGCTGCAACTTCATCGGCCATGTCTGTTGCATATCCGGTCGCCATGGAGCAGTTGAGAGAGGGGAAATCAAGGGGATTTAGAAGGTGCTCGCTGGAGAAGAAGATGGGGCTCGCTGGAGGAGATCGCCGGGGTAGGATTCCCATGGCAATCGAGAGATTGGAAAAAAGGAAGGAGAAGGACGCGGGATGAGGAAGAAGATAACGTGGTGGGCCCTTCCAATTTAATTTCTTGCCGCGAGCGAGTGGACAGACCGGCCGAAGTGTTCGGGGCGGCCCCAAACTATTTTCCCTTAAGAAATGCTGATTTAACGTAGCCAACATACGACCACCTACATGTCATATGTGGGGCCGCAAACATGTTGGCTCACGTGTAAGCGGCCCAAAATCAAACGTTGGATAGCAGATCTAGGCCATAGTCTTAGATCATCTCCAGTCGTTCAGCCTCCAAGGGGATCCGCCAGCGTTAAAAATGGCGCGCGCGAGGGGGGCTTCCCAGCCGCCCACCCGAGGGCGCCCCCCAGCCGCCGCTTTCGGCCTAATTTCGACGCAAATTTGGTCAACTTTTGGCCCATATTTGGCATTCTTCACCACAAATTGAACAATAATAGTTATTTTTTTATCACATAGTTCATCACAGAAATCGATACAAATCAAAAAATAGTTTAACAAGTCAATACAAATCAAAATTCGAGCTAGGCGTTGCCCTTCAGCCTTCATAGGTGCTCCACCAAATCGTGTTGCAGTTGTTGATGCACCTGTGAGTCTCGGATCTCCTGACACATATTGAGGAAGGCAGTCCTAAAAGTAATGACGAAGACCATGAGGTGTTCTTTATCATGGGCGTCGACGTCAGCTTCCTCCTCCAATAGCGCCGCGAACGCCTCCTCGTCGTCGGGGTCCATAGGCCAGGCAAATCACCGAACACTTGGTGGGCGTGGCGAACGCGCGGCCTCGTACATGCCCGGAGCGTCGGGAAAACTCGTCAAGAAGCGGGGGGCGGGGGAGGGGCAAATCCGCGACAAAGTCGACGGGAAGATGGCCTTTATAGCGGCGGTAGGCAGATGGGACACCACCAGAATCGGCATGGTGGCGGAAGGTGTGGTGCGCGAGGGGCGGTTTCGGAGAAGAAAATACATTTTTTCGCTGGGCAGGGGCCCAACGCGTCGTTTTTCCTTCCGTCGACGACCCCGGGCGCCTTCCAGCGCGCTGGGTTCGGGCTGGGACCGTTGTGGCCAATTTCGGTCATAACCGTTGAAAACCCGCCTTCTGCAACACGACTAGACCGTTTTTCACTCGCTGATGAAAAAAAATGACCTCAAAAGAGTATTGTTGGGGACGCGATTCTGCTGTAGGAGCAATTCTGTACGAGTCTACTTCCTCTACTGATAGCCGACCACAGGAATTGATTTGCCGGCATATGGTCATGTGCAAGGGCCGAAATCTCAATACATTATGCCTTTTTTCGAAGAACAGACTCTGCCACCTAGATTTTACAGGAAATGTTTTTTTAACATAGTGCATCAGCAAAGAGAAGATAAATGCATGCGAACTGTTACTGCTGAGCAAACTGCGAATTCTGAGTTTCATCTGCTCCGCTCATCGACGATCCACCCGGAGAAGATGCAAGCACGGCACGCACGCGGCGTGCTGTTGCCGGGGGCAACGGCAATCCACAAGTCGCATCCAAAACCCACCCACATCCATAACTGAGAGAATCTTGAGATTCACCATCTCCGTGACACCGTGACGACACCCACACCAAATCCGGCAGGATCACGTCCGCCGCAGCGCGCCCAACCACCGCGACATCCGAGCGCCCCTCTCCAATTAACTATGCTATGCTAGAGCAAACAGCAATCCGCCAGCCACCTTACCATACGCGATGACCCGGGGCGCTCTCCACAAACAACGGCCGTACCGAACAGAATCATGGGCGCCTCCATCCATCTGACCATGACCATGTCCTCCGGCGATCGATCGATCGGCGTCCTCCGTGCTGGCGTGTCGGCCCGCCCGACAGCCGATATCGGAACCACATGATGCCCCCAAGGACAAAGAATTACTCGTGCTCCGCCATCTTTACAGCCTAGCGAGCTCTACCTCCTCCTCCTCACCCTCACACACACAGCTATACTTACGTAGTACGAGCATTGAAACACAGGCAGATCAACCAGCAGTGCTGATTCTGAGATCGTGTCACCTACCGGGCAGGGACAAACGAGCAAGCCCGGCAGCAAAAGCACGATTATTATACGGCGGGGGTCCGGCCGGCCGGATTAATTAGGCTGCGCGGTGGCGCTGGCCATCATCATGCCGTGTCCAAAAAGAATCAAAGGCCTCCTCCGGCCGGCTCATGGCCCGCCGCAGCCTTTCTTTCCCAGGGTTTCTGTCGCCGTGGGACTGAGGAGCGCAAACCACAGACGCGGTGTGTGTGATCATGGATCCATCGGTGTGGTCAAAAGAAACGGGCTTAGTAGTAGCAGTGGTTCAATGAGACAATTATTGCTAATCCCCTCCATTAGGGTCGATGGTGCTCGTGTCGTGTGGCTTTGCTAGCCAGCTTCGCCGCTAGCCGTGGGCCTTTCCGGCGGGCATAATTGCGGCCATAATTACCGCAATGAGTGACCATGATGCATGATGGGACTCACTCGAGAGGCTCCGCAGCAGTGCGCCTGTCCCTTCCTACGCCCTTTGATCCATGTGCATGGGTGCAGTCTGCACTGTGGTGGAGGAAACTCATCTCATGCACCATGCTTCCAATCCAATCCCATGTCCATCGCCTCCATGTCTTTCTTTGCGCAATAGAGACCGATGGGATTTGTATTCTAGTCCACTGTTTAACACATGCTGAATTACTTGCTCGTATCATGTGTTTGTTAGTAAAAAAGATTTGGCTGTCTCGTAGCAGCAAACCTATTTGTGCCCAGTCACGCATGGGGCACCGCCACATGCCTGCATATACCAACTGCACTACCTAATTAGGGAAGGCACGATCCAAATTGTCGTGTTTGGATCACACTGTCAGGAGCAAATCAATCTCTCCTGATTTTAAAACGCAATCTCCTAGGCACCCGGTCACATGTTTGCGTCGCAATAAGCGCGTGATTAGATCACGCGAGATCACGGTTTAGGGGGGCTGTCTGTTCGGTCTGCAAGCATCTCCAGCATATCCAGAAAAATGGGTTGTTTACGGGAGAAGGGGCGCATACATACATGTGGTTGTTTAATTCCTTCTTTCGCCATGGAAGGGTGGAACGAGAGAACCACATTCTCCGAGATCCCACGGACGGCCGGGTAGCCCTAACCGCATTGCTTGCCTCTACCCCAAATCTCTCCCTTTTGGCGGAAGATTTATCCATGTGATTAGCGATTGCGTGTGCTGCTTCTGCTGATATGATAGGATAACACCACGGCTCCTTCACGAGAGAGTATCTCGAATTTAATTGGGTAGGGGAAGCGCCGTTGTGTAAAGAGCAAAGGAATATATCGAGTGGGATTAGCTGTTAATGCCAGTCTTAGTCAAAAGTGGCATCCGACATTTGGGGGCCTTGGACATGACAGTGTTGACTGATGAACCACCATGGCTTAGGGACGACGAAACTTGTACGTTCACTCGCTGGATAATCTACACTTGTATTTTCGGATGTACTAGCAGTTTGCATAGATTTTGCAGTTCAAATGAAAGTAAGAGCATCGAAAATTATCTTTTGTTCCCAAGCTCAAATGAACCCGGAAATGAACAGTAATCATTTTTAAAACGAATGATAATAAAAAAAACTCCTACAAAAAATTGTGGCAAACTTTGACGAATGTTTATTTTTGAAAAAACTTTTACCGCCGCCGTCCCGCTGATGACATGGCTGATCCACGCGATCGTCCCGCTGCCGTTTCGTCCGTTGATCTTGCTTCGATCTAACGGACTTAACCTTGGTTGATGACATGGCACATGTGGGCCAGAGCGTGACGACATGATCATCAGTTGAGATGATCTACTTGCCCCATTTGTAAAAAAAATGTTTATTTAAAAAACTACATATGAATGTATATAGACATATTTTAAAATATAGATTCACTCATTTTGTTTTGTATGTAGCCCCTTAATAAATTTTTAAAAAACATATATTTAAAAACAAAGGGAGTATATGGTTGCAGTGGATCTCCGCTTGTCTGACAGGGCATCCTATCATTTGTTTTGCCGTTTGGCCAGGCTTCTTCTCAAAGGATGATGAGCACATGTGCATAGCCATACAACTTAGATAAGATTTTTTTTTTCATCTACCCACACTGATGTTATCTACGTATTTGAAGGCTCAAAGAGGTCTCGCTGAACAGCAACAAGTTGTGTTGCGTAGTGTCTTGCACTTGCACTATCATGGCGAACTTCCGTCCTACAGCAGTAGCAGATTGTAGTTCACGACTTCACTTTTCTCTCATGGCGAACTTGTTTTTTGTGAGAAATCGTGACCTTGATGACACCAACACTGAAATGCACGAAGCTTTCTGTTTTCATTGTGCGTGCAGCCCAGCGATTCCTATCTGAAACTCTAGGCGCCCGTTATTACTGTTTCTGCAAACGGACGCTTACATTGTGTTAGTTGCGCTCAGCCCACTACTTTCTTTCGCAACCAGTCCCACATGTTCCGTTAAATTTCCAAAGAAAGGATGATGGGACAAGATCGAACTCATGACCCAATCATTCAGAACGACGCCCTATAATAAAAGGCCACTTATCAGCTCATATAAATATTCTCCAAAAACGATGTCAATTCATATAATAAAAGGAAAATGTCAATCTTTGTTTTTCTATTTTAGTTCTTCGTCAGTTCGTTTTGATCCTTTTCTTTTCTTCCTGTTTACTACTAGTTTTCCTTCTTTTCTTTTATTTCTTTTCTTAAATGAGCAGTTTTTTTAGTTCCTGAACTTTTCTCCAAAAACGATGAATTTTTTCAATCCGGTAAAAAAATTATGATAAACTTTTTGCAGATTCCCAGAACTATTTTTAAAAATGGATGAAATTTGTTGTCAAAGCGCTTCTTCCAGCTCAGACACCGTGGCTAGATTGGCTAGACCTGCAACACCCAAATATTTTCACTGCTCCACAAAACAGCCACTCCTTCCTTGGACGGATCATAAACCAACAAATCCCAGCACTACACGCCATCTCTTTTGTCCTCACCAATTATGACACTAACACATACTTCTAGCTAGATACATGGCTTCACAAGAAACCCTTGCTACTATATACCCTTGTCTTTTCTCCCACACCACTTCACCACTTGCTCGTGTGGCTACTGTTTTGAACTATTGTTTAGAATCAATCCTTCGGAATCGCCTAACTTCTAATGCGGCGACCGAGTTGTGCTCCTTGTTGTCTCCCGTGCAGGATTTTCAGGTGTCACCATGACCGGATGAGCGCTACCTAATCGGTGGAATTCCCTTCACCACGAAGGCAACATATGAGCTAACCATGTCAGATGACAACGACACGCACAGCGTGTCCATATGGTCTTCTTGCGTCCCCAACCGTGTGAAGATCTTTGCGTGGCTGCTCTTTCGTGACCGACTCAACTCCAAAAGCAACCTCCTCCGCAAGCATATCGTCTCAGGCTCACTTTGCCCCGCGGTGCGGGTTCCATGGTGAGAATTGCACCCACATCTTCATTCACTGCCCGCTCTCACAGCGTATATGGCAACGAATGGCCCTCTCTCCTTCGGATACCATTGACGATCTTTGGGATTGTTGTCTACCTCCCCAAGTAGACATGGTGATATGGCACTCAATCCTTCTCATTATTCTATGGAAGATTTGGGACTCGAGGAATGCCATGACCTTCACACAGGAAAATCACCATAGTATCTTCACTCTCAAGCGAATCATTGATGACCTCACACTCTGGACAAATAGGATGAAGAAACCAGATCATAAACACGCTGCCTACTCATGTCGATCTTACTTCTTATCACATTTACACGTGCTTATGTAATTCACTCTCTAATCTGACACTGGGTTACGGACTTGAAAAATATATTCAGGTGGGGAGCTCCCCCCCCCCCCCCCCCCGTTGATTTTTTAAAAAACAAATGGATGAGCTTTTTCAAATCGGATGAGCTTTTTTAATATTTAATGAACTTGTTTTCAAAATTTATGAAGTTTTTTTCATATCAGATAACTCTTTTTCAAAAGCAATTGATCTTTTCTCAAAATTGGTGCTTTTTTTCTTCAAATTTGATGATATTTTTTTAATCGGTAAACTTTTTTGAAATCCAATAAACTTTTTTCCAAATCGATGAAAAAAAAATCAAATTTAATTATCTTTTTCCAAAAAAAAAGAATAAAAAAATCGGTAACTTTTCTCAAAATTTAACGAACTATTTTTACAAAAAATCATGAACACAAAAGTCCCAGTGCTATAATAAATGGCTGAGTAAGAAATAGTACGGCTTCATTAGTTCTAATACAATTTGTGTTGCATTGTTTCACTAGCATTCTAAAGGTCTAGTGGTTAAGCGAAGCAATTACATGGATGTGTGGCGCCAGATTGATTTCCTGTGCCACCATTTTATCACGTGTTTCTTTTTTTGCGAACAAATTTGTTCCTGGCCCCAGCTTAAAACAGCCCACAGACGATGCAGTGTAGGCGCCATTTCCAGATTCAGGCGCCTACATCGCCAAATAAGACCTCCTGAACGCTCTTTGTATCCAGCAGCGCGCGGACGCACAGATGAATCGTGACTGGACCGGCCCACTAACATTAAATAAAGGATAAAATCCGAATTATTTAGATAAAAATCCAGAATATTTTTTAGAATTTAGGAATAAACTTTTCAAAAATCCGAAGCATTTTTCTAAATTTCTGAACGTTTATTAAAATTCTGATTTTCTTTTCCAAAGTTCCGGAACAGGTTTTAAAATTCCGGAACATTTTTTCAAATTCCGGAACATTTTTCCAAATTACGGAACAATTAGCCAAATTCCGGAACATTTTTTTGGAAAATCCAGAGTATTTTTTCAAATCCTGGAATATTTTTCCAAAATTCCGGATCATTTTTTAAAATTCCCGAATTCCTGTGGAGCCGACTCTAATAGAGGTCGTAAAAAGAGGTGGATGCCTTTTTCATAAAAGAAAAAAGATGGTTGGAGGCCTACTGATTTTGCCTGCAAAAACCCGGATAGCGATATGTCTCCTTTATAGCGAGACCTAGCGTGCTCTCCCATGAGACGCCTCCCTAAATAGGTTAGTGTTTATCACTTTAGCTTATACATTCAAATATTCTAAATAAATATACTCAAAAAGATTTTAAATAATCACAATTTAAAATAATATTGCACAAGCATTAAAAATATTAAATGTGTATAAATGAAATGTTTCTTATGTATACAAACAAATTATAGTACGTGTGAGAAAATGAGGCCGGATACTAAAACATTGTTCATCAATCTTTTGACAATGTATTAAAAAATGACAAAATTCTATTTGACAAATATTAATCAAGCATTTGAAAAATGTTAAACACGTACAGAAACAATGTTACCATGTATTCAGAAAAATTGTCAAACTTGTAATTAAAAATTGTTAACTGAGCATCTAGAAAATTTTAAAATGTGTACAAAAAAAAGTTGAATATGTATTAATAAAATGTCAATCTTCTATTTAAGAAAATGTTAATCAAGCATTTAAAAAGTATTAATAACGTGTATAAAAAATGTCGACCATGTATTTAAAAATGTTAACCAAGTATTTGACCAATGATAAATGTGAATAAAGTAAATGTTTCTCATGTATATAAAAATATAAAATGATCTAAAAAAGATTATCATGTATTTAGAAAATCTAATGAAACATCTTTAAAATGTTAAACAAGTATTTCAATTTTCAATGAAGTATTTTAAAAAGGTTAATTCCAATCAAAATGTTGACCATGTATTAAAAATATATGCTAATCTTGTATTTACATTTTTAAATAAAATTACAAATTAATAAAATGTGATTAAAAAAATGGTGAACATATATTAAATAATGTTAATATATTTTTCAAACATATTAATCAAGCATTTGAAAACCTTAAAAAAGTCTACAAAAACATTCAACATATATTAGGAAACTAAAATTGTAGTTCATAAATATTTAACATGTGCATAGAAAATTGTTTATCATGTATTAGAGAAATTAAGTTTGTATTTCAAAAATCTTGAACGTGTATTTAATAAATGTTCCTGACATATACAAAATATATGGAATGAGAACAAACGGAAACAATGAATACAAAAAACAATCAAAGTGAAACAGAAGAAACCAAAGGAAAACCAAAAAAGAAAGGATAATCACCTAAACAAGTGCAGAAAGACCGGAAAACGATGAAAACTAATAATGAAACAAAGAGGAAAATGTAGAAAATCAAAAAAGAAATAAAAAACAAATAAAACAGACAAATAAGCGGACAAACGATAAAAATCATGAAAGAAGCAAATGAGAAAGCGAAACAACAAAGTATAACGATGAAAAAAATAAAACCACAGAAAACTGAAAAGGTAAAAATACAAAGAAAAAAAGAAGCGAACAAAAAAGACGGAAGAAAATCGAACAAACACATCAGCAAATGACCGACGAATGAACAAAACAATTAACACGCTATTGGGCTGATCGACACGCGCGTTTTGTGCAGGAAAGCTTCAGCCAGATACTCCGTATGTACCTAAATAATTGCACTTTGTTTTAAAAAAATCTAAATAATTACAGTTGAAAAGAATTTGACGCGTTTTTTGTTCAACTATAATTATTTAGATAGAGAGGGAGTAGATGCTAATGTCGATATAAGTGGGACATAGCGTTCGAACAATCCACTTTTTTCCTTCCTTTTCTTGTTCGGTCGTAGATTGGGCGCGTCCGAGGGCTTATGAGGAGTCGTTTGAGGTGTCCGGTTGTGGATGTTTTA
This sequence comes from Hordeum vulgare subsp. vulgare, assembly GCF_904849725.1. Taxonomy (NCBI): domain Eukaryota; kingdom Viridiplantae; phylum Streptophyta; class Magnoliopsida; order Poales; family Poaceae; genus Hordeum; species Hordeum vulgare. Next base: position 533,691,162 of record NC_058520.1, on the reverse strand, counting down.
AGAGCATCTACACCCGGAGTGAACAAAATGACCTCTCAAATGTCCGGGGACGCGGTCGGGTCAGCGTTTGGGCAAGTCCACTTTGACTCCTTATTTTTCTGTTCATGCAGCCATGCCCCTTATTTTTTTAAGGTCACATGCATATGATTGATGGAGACGGATAGAGAGAAAAAAAAAGATGCTTTGTGATGGGCCAATCCTATCGGATGGACGCAGGACAACTGTTTGGACACGCACGAGCACTCTTGATACTCATATCATATATGAGATGAATATAAGGGTTGTCGACAGCCCGACATCTAAGGAAACTTTAAGGGGTATGGTTGTGATAACCCTGTTGGGGAACGTAGTAATTTCAAAAAAATTCTACGTCTCACAAAGATCTATCTAGGAGAAACCAGCAACGAGCAAAGGGGTAGAGTATCTTCATACCTTTGAAGATCACTAAGCAAAAGCATTGCTAGAACGCGGTTGATGGAGTCGTACTCGTAGCGATTCAGATCGTGAAATATTCCGATCTAAGCATCGAACACCGGTGCCTCCACGTTCAACACATGTGCAACCCGGTGACGTCTCCTACGCCTTGATCCAGCAAGGAGGGATGAGAGGTTGAGGGAGAGCTCCGGCAGCACGACGACATGGTGACGATGGAGCTGCGTGGTACTCCGACACGGCTTCGCCAAGCTCTACGGAGGACGATGAGGCGGAGGAGTAGGGCTGCGTCGTGGAGAGGTGGAATTGTGTTGTTGGCAGCCCAAAAATCCTCCACTATATATAGGATGAGAGGGATGAGGGTGCCCACCCCTAGGGTGCGGCAGCCCTAGATGGGCAAGGGGGCGGCGGCCAAGGGTGGAGGAGGTGGCTCCCTAGGGTGGCTTGCCACCCAAGGCAAGCCCACCACGCCTAGGGTTAGCCCACCTCCCTCTCTTGCGCCTTGGGATGATGGTGGTGGCACACCAGCCCACTTAGGGGCTCGTTCCCATCCACTTTTGGCCCACATACCCCTTCGGGGCTGGTGGCCCTTCCCGGTGGACCCACGAAACCCTTCCGGTGGTCCCGGTACATTACCGGTGATGCCCAAAACACTTTCGACGATGAACACTCCACTTCCTATATATGAATCTTTACCTCCGGACCATTTCAGAGCTCCTCATGACGTCCGAGATCTCATCCGAGACTCCAAACAACCTTTGGTAACCACGTACACTATTCCCATTACAACCCTAGCGTCATCGAACCTTAAGTGTTGAGACCCTACGGGTTCGGGAACCATGCAAACATGACCGAGACACCTCTTTGGTCAATAACCAACAACAGGGTCTAGATATCCATGTTGCCTCCCACATGTTCCACGATGATCTCATCGGATGAACCACAATGTCGGGGATTCAATCAATCCCGTATGCAATTCCCTTTGTCTACCGGTATGACACTTGCCCGAGATTCGATCGTGGTATCCATATACCTTGTTCAATCTCGTTACCGGTAAGTCTCTTTACTCGTTCCGTAACACATCATCACGTGGCTAACTCCTTAGTCACATTGAGTCGGTATGATGATGCATTATCGAGTGGGCCCAGAGATACCTCTCCGTCACACGGAGTGACAAATCCCAGTCTCGATTCGTAGCAACCCAACAGACACTTTCGGAGATACATATAGTGCACCTTTATAATCACCCAGTTACGTTGTGACGTTTGATACGCCCAAAGCAGTCCTACGGTATCCGGGAGTCGCACAATCTAATGGTCTAAGAAAATGATACTTGACATTAGAAAAGCTTTAGTACACGAACAACACGATCTAGTCATATGCTTAGGATTGGGTCTTGTCCATCACATCATTCTCCTAATGATGTGATCCCGTTATCAATGACATCCCATGTCCATGATCAGGAAACCATGATCATCTATTGATCAACGAGCTAGTCAACTAGAGGCTCACTAGGGACACATTATGATCTATATATTCACACATGTATTACGGTTTCCGGTTAATACAATTATAGAATGAATAATACACAATTATCATGAACTAGGAAATATAATAATAACCACTTTATTATTGCCTCTAGGGCATATTTTCAACAATCTCCCACTTGCACTAGAGTCGATAGTCTAGTTACATTGTGATGAATCAAACACCCATAGAGTTCTGGTGTTGTTCATGTTTTGCTCATGGAAGAGGTTTAGTCAACGGGTCTGCGACATTCAGATCCGTATGTACTTTACAAATATCTATATCTCCATCCTGGATGTATCCACGAATGGAGTTGAAGCGACGCTTGATGTGCTTGGTCTTCTTGTGAAACCTGGGCTCCTTGGCAATGGCAATAGCACGAGTGTTGTCACAAAAGAGAGTAATCGGGGCCGACGCACTAGGAATCACTCCAAGGTCTATGATGAACTCCTTCATGTGATGCTTCCGAAGCAGCTATGTACTCCGCTTCACATGTAGATGCCGCCACGACGCTTTGCTTGCAACTGCACCAGGTGAGTGCCCCACCATTCAAAATGTACACGTATCCGATCTGTGACTTGGAGTCATCCGGATCTGTGTCGAAGGTAGCATACGTCGAAGCATGTAGATGCCGCCATGACGCACTGGGAATTACGTCGAAGCTAGCATCAATGTAACCCCTTACGACGAGCTCTTCGGCACCTACATAAATGAGAAACATATCTTTAGTGCTTTTCACGTACTTAAGGATATTCTTGACCGCTGTGTAGTGATCCACTCCTGGATCACTTTGGTACCTCCCTACCAAACTTATGGCAAGGTTCACATCAGGTCTGGTACACAGCATGACATACATAATAGAGCCTATGGCTGAAGCATAGGGGATGGTACTCATCCTTTCTCTATCTTCTCTTGTGGTCGGGCATTCGGTAGCGGCACCGTAGCAGCACCGTATTCGGTCTACCGTCGAACGTTTGTCCGTGTTTTAAAATTCGTGTCGCACCGCCAGTTCTCCCTCTCGTCTCCGGATATCCCCTCTACACGGCCGCGTATCCATTCCCGCGTTCGGAATCGTCCAAATCCGACCGCACGGTTGGATCCGGAACGCGATTTCGGGTAACCTAGCCCCCCGTTTGTCTATATATAGGCCCCCATGTCATTATTTTGGACAGCCACTCTCTCCTCCTCGTTTTCCGCGCAGCCCCACCAAACCCTAGCCTCCCACCTCTCTCTCCTTCCCCCCAGCCGCCGGGCCCGCTCGAGCCCGCGCGCGGCCCGCCCGAAGCCCATCCGGCCGCCGCCCCATTCTCCCTGCCCGAGCCTCCTCCTCCCGAGCTCTTGGCCATGGCCAACCCCGCCGCGTGTGCACGAGCCCCACCGCCTCGACCAGCACCGTCGGGCGAGCCCCGACCGCCGGAGTTGCGGGAACCAGGCCGGAGCACGTCGCCGGGCCAGGGCCTCGCCGCGCCGGACCTCCCTGGACACCCAGTCGCCGCCTCGCCTCCCCATCGGCTTGCCCCGACCTGCTGCTGCCCGTTCTTCTTCGTCCCTGCCCGGATTCGTCGGTCGCCGCCGAGATTGGAGCGCCGCCGGCCGGATCTTGCTGCCCCGCGGTGGATCCGCCTCCTCCTGCCGCGATTCCCCATGTAGAGGAACTCGCCCGAGCTCAAGTGCCGCCGCCATGTCCTGCCCTCGTGCCCTCGGGCACGGGAGGAGACGAGCACGTCGCCCGCCCCTGGGCCGCACCGCGCCGCCCAGGCCGAGCGCCTCCCCGGCCGAGCACCAAGCCGGCTCACCTGGCCACTTCGCCTCCCCAGGCCCAGCCCCGAGCCGGCCCAGTCCGCCTCGCAGCGCCTCGGCCCAGTCGCCCAGCACCGGCCAGGCAGATCCGGCCCAAAGGTGAGCCCCTGCCCTATCCCACACCCATGGCGTAGCTTAGTTTTGCTGCGCCCCATGTTCGGCCCAATAGTTTATTAGGAATTTTCGGAATTGTAATTAATTCCAGAAAAAAATGACGATATTAAAACGCGCGTATCTTTTAATCCGTAAGTCGAAACGAGGCGTATTTTATATGGTTTTGGTCTAGAATTTCGCGTAGTATCCGTTTTTGCAACTTGCATAAATGCTTGATGAAGTTTGACCCACTCTCTGCCTAGAGTTACGTGCTGTCCCATTAGATTAGTGCCCGTGATTATTTTACGCGCGTGTCCGGACTGCCCGTACACCGTAGATTAAATGTCCATGTTTTAGGGACCATTATTCCATGTATTTTAGAGCGGTCATTTGTATTTTTTACGTGTAGGGATTTGCCGGTAGTTTATTTTCCCGGGTATAGGTTATTATCTCGCGTTTTAGTGTGGCTTTATTTTGTGTTGCAACCCCACGTATTTTATATGTTTCCGGGGTAGAAAAATCCATTGGATTTTTCTGTGCAATTAGTTTTAGCTTTTGAGGAAGTTAGTTCGCGCGATATTTTGCCATGTTGCCCTTTTGTTTAATTCGTAGGAATTAATCCGTTCTTTGTTTGACGGAGTTGTCAACTAGGGAGTTGATCTTGGGTGTTTAGACTAGCCCCTGGTATTTTTAGTTGCAATAGAAATGCATGTTTAGGTGTGTTTTGATTGCTCTCAAGTTGCTAGAAATAGTGCTGGTTTGGAGGAGCTGAAATATTTCTAAGTCTGGGATCTGTTATTATTTTGTTGCTGCCTTGTCTTGCTTTTATCTTTTGTTCTGTAGCTCTTTTGAGGTTGGTCCAATGGAGTTAGTTGTAGCCCTTATGTTTCTCTAGCTTGATGCAAATTTTGATGCCATTTGGAGTCCTGTAGCTATAGGTTTTGCTGCTGTCAATATTGCTTCAGATCGAAAACTACACCTTCATGAGGTGTAATTTTCACTAAGTCTGAAATAGTTTGTGAGATGCCATTTTGTGTCTTCTTTCCCTAGTGTTCCATGATGCCATGCTAGTTGTTGTTAGTTGTTTGTAGTAGTGCTTCTTGCCCTATTTCGTGCCATGCCTTGTTTGAGCATATCGGAGTTGTGAAGCCGTAGTTGTGGGGTGTAGATTATGCTATGTGGCTGATTTTGGCAGATTGTAGTGATTTCTTGTTTTGCCCGTAGTTGTTGAACCGTAGCTCCGATTTGAACATGTTCTACATGAAACTTGCTTAGAATCTCGTGTAGTTTCATTTTCTCTTGCTGGTTGTGTGTTTTGAAGTGCTCGTAGCCGTCGTTGCACACATATTGCATTCATGCCATCATATCTTGCGGTGCTTGTAACCTATGATCCGTAGCTTCGTTGGAGATGATCTCTATGTGTAGATTGCTTGCCATGACGCGTAGAATCACGCGAACCTATTTGTTTTTCTGTTTAAAAACTAGTTAAATGTGTTAATTCAGATCTGGACAGAATTGTAAATTAACATGTGAGGTCGTCTCGGAGATGCTATAAGTCACTTCCGAGCTCATTTAAAATGTCTAGATAGGTAGTTTAATTTACGCTTCACCTCTTGCATGTTTGACAACATTAATATTGCCGTGTAACTAACCGGGAGTGAACTAAATAATTCATATGTGGAGTTTCGTCAATATGCAACTCGTTGCATATTGAACTTCACTTAATGTGTAGTGTTTGATTGTGTGAATTGTCATGCCGTGACTTGCATGTATTCAACTGTTCATGCATCATATGTGTTGTGCATTGTGTGGTGAATTCCGTGTGATGATTTGTGTTTCCGGTTTGCTTCGTCTCGATAGAGTTCCGCTGCGTGCCGGTTTGTGAGGACCCGTTCGACTACGTCGGTTCGTCTGCTTCACGGAGGCATTCTTCTTCCAAGCGGGATCTCAGGCAAGATGATCATTTCCCCAGATACCATTACTATCATTGCCATGCTAGTTTTATCGCTTCTATCAATTATGTCTCGTTGCCTACCACATGTTAAATACCAGCCTCTCAACAATGCCATGATAACCTTCAACCTGTTCGACCTAGCAAACCACTGATTGGCTATGTAACCGCTTGCTTATCCATGTTGTTAGCGTTGCTAGTTGCAGGTGCAGATGCTTCCATGTGAAAGCATGGGTTCCTTGTTCTATCACCATATTAAATGCTATTTAATTTAATGCACCTATATACTTGGTAAAAGGTGGAAGGCTCGGCCTTTCTAGCCTGGTGTTTTGTTCCACCTTTGCCCCCTTAGTTTTGGCTACCGGTGTTATGTTCCATAATTGAGCGCTCCTAACACGATTGGGGTTGTTATGGGGACCCCCTTGATAATTCGTTTTAGATTAAAGCTGGTCTGGCAAGGCCCAACATTGGTACTATTTGCCCAACATAACAACTTGATAATATTGAAATGCATAGGGAGTTAGCGTACCCGAGGAGTAACTCTACATAATACAGGGAGGGCCAGTGCTGATGGTGCTGCTCCAAAACAGAGCACTGTGCGGGGCCACCGCGAGGAAACTCGAGGTTTGGCACTCGTACGCGTAGCTTATCCGTCGTGTCTTGAGAACGAGATACGCGGCTCCAATCGGGATCGTCGACACGTCGGGCGGCCTTGCTGGATTAGTTTTACCTTTGACGAGAAATCTTGTGCATCGGGATTCCTGTGATGCTTTGGGTAATCTCAGAGTTGAGGTTTTCCACTAGGGAATCCGACGAGATCGCGAGCTTAGTGATTGAGGATTTCTATGCGGCTTGTGGTAATTTGTGATGGACTAGTTGGAGCACCCCTGCAGGGTTAAATCTTTCGGAAAGCCGTGCCCGCGGTTATGTGGCAACGTGGAAACTTTGTTTAACACTGGTTCTAGATAACTTGAAGTTAACTTAATTAAAACATGCCAACTGTGTGCGTAACCGTGACTGTCTCTTTCGTGGGTTCTTTCTCCGATCGAGGACACGGTGGGGTTATGTCTGACGTAGGTAGGTGTTCAGGATCATTCATTTGATCATCAGTAGTTCATGTCCGTTATGCGTAGATCTTCCCCCTCTTATTTCTTGTACTCGTAAGTTAGCCACCAAATATATGCTTAGCCGCTGCTGCAACCTCACAACTTAACCTTGCCTCACCTAATAAGCTTTGCTAGTCTTGATACCTTTGGAAATGAGATTGCTGAGTCCCATGTGGCTCACAGATTACTTCAACACCAGTTGCAGGTACAGGTACAGGTTATTTGACGCGAGCGCGTTGATTGTTCATTTGGAGTTGCTTCTTCTTCTTCTTCTTCATCGTTCCAGGTTGGGTTCCAGGCCGGCAGCCTGGGATAGCAAGGATGGACGTCGTTCTTCTTTTGTCGTTTGTTTTCGTCCGTAGTCGGACCATGCTCTTACTCTTGATGATTATATAATGTACTGATGTGACTCTGATGTAGCTTGTGGAGAGTGTAAGCCAACTCTTCATATATATCTCTTCTTTTCAGTACATGTACTTGTAACGATATCCATTCTTGCGACACGACGAGATGCGCTTCTATCCCTGACGAGGCCTTCGTGCCAAATTGAGGATAGGGTCGCATCTTGGGCGTGACACGTCGTGGCACACGGCATGGTACATGTACTGGACTGGATGCACAGACGTTTGTGCCAAGAGGGAACGGTCCTGTGGCCCGACGAGGACGTCGGTTCCTCTGAGTGATGGTATATGTGATAGCCTGGCTTATTAGGGATGATCGACTACTCATATCAATAAGGAATTCCTTCTTTTCCGGGAGCCCATTCGAACAGAACTCCCAGGTTAAGCGTGCTTGGCTTGGAGTAGTTGTAGGATGGGTGACCGACCGAGAAATTGATCCCAGGTGCGCATGAGTGAGCACAAAGTGCGCAGAAAAGACTAGTATTGATATGTGGGGCTAGTCTAGATCACGCCAGGAGTAACGACCGCCGGCAGGTGTGTCCGGGGCGTTACAAAGGGGCAGCTACTCCCGTGGAAAAATCACACGACGCTGGTTCATCCGGGTTGCGGGTTCGTGGAAAACCCGATTAGCTGCGATTGGTTCCCCATCCACCCGCGACATTTCCTTCATCCCCGCCTCCTTCCCCCACCTCTTTCTCTCCCAGGCTCTGAAATCTCTAGCCGCACCGGCGGAGGCTGCGATAAGTCAGCAACGTTGGTTGATGTCCACTTTCTAGCCCCAACCCTCCCTACCTGCACCTACCCATCCCGCTGGTCTTTGGGACGCACCTCCCATAGTTGTGGCTGCGAACGACGCCCCATCCTAACTCTAGCCGGCGGCGGTAGATCAACGCAGCACCCACACCCACATCTTCTACATCTCGACGACGCGGTTGTGGCCTTCCTCGTAGTTCTATCAAAACCGTTTTTATGCAACTCATCGTGCTTCTGCCGAATCAGATTTTCTTTATGCAACTAGGTCATCACACTGATGGCTTCAAATCCAATGTTTGCCTTACATGCAGGTTATTGTGAAGCCAGTACCACTTCGGACACCTGCAAACGCTATGAAATTCCTCAAATCACTTATATCGCTTATGCAACCTAGGTATGATAATGCTTCTAAGGTACTCTCAAATCTCAATTCAGTACCAAATGGCTGGGACGTTATGTGGCCTACCTTCGGTCAACATGAAAACTGAAAGGTTCAACATTCAATTGTCTTTTTGCGTTGAATTTTTGACTAGGTTAAAATGAGCTAATGAAAGCCAGACATTGTTTTGCTTGTGTACCCTCGTATTTTCATTTTGACACAGAGGTTCATAACTGCTTTGCTTTTCATTTTTGCCTCAGCAGGGGTGCTTGCTTGCTCCCATGGCTACAAGCTTTGCTCAGTCGACATATGCATGAGCAGCATACTATCATAGGAGTCTTCTCTGCTGCTACTCAACTCGCTCTATCAGGTTAGTATTTGTTTCAAATTTAGGCTGTAGCATGTACTGACGTGGTGTACAACCACCAATATTTATTTCTAGACTGAAAATTACTTGGTGCATGACATCCCGCCTGCTTTTGACCTACCACTAGGAAGTGCGTCAAGGCGTGATCAGGATAACAAGGAGTTATCTTCTCACCATAGTTTGGCTCTCCAATCGCGACGTCTATATTTGCTCGAGGTGACTCACACCATGCCAAGATGGGTTTGTGCATAAGGAATTGTTGTAGCCCTTTTAGCTTAGTAGCAATGTCGTTTCCTCTTGGTGTGGCAAAATTTGTGTTTTATTTAGAGAATAGCACATCTTGATAGTGGTAACATGAGATCCAATCAGGTAATGTGGTACTTTTAATAAAGGAAGTCGTGATTGGTGAGGATCACCGTTAGCTATCATTTCTTGATGTTTCGAGTTGTATGCATATAAATGGAAACATAAATTCGCAACTTTAGCCTGGTCATTAGGGAACGTCCGTAGCATCTTTCCCACAAAAAGAGTCTTTGGCATCTGAATAACAAAGCCCAAAGTTTTGGAGACAAGAGATTCCCTTTTGTCATATTTGTGCAATAGTAGTTTGGTTTTTCAATTCTTTCCACCTGCTATAGATACTTTTTATATCATCTATCATTTCATGAAGGTATCGAAGCATACTAGATGTCAAAATTTACATCAAATGGTTCAAAAACTAGTATCTGAGGTATATTAAGATACTAATCTATAGAAATTCGGCACTGCAAACTACTTTCATGTTTGTCAACTTTACAAGAAATAGTTCAAGTTTGCTACCTCGGTAATCTCAGCCACCATCTCTATCTCCTCACTCCAGGCAGTGGAGCTGCAGCCTGCAGTTATTGTCGTGCTCCCTGTGATCCACCTACTCATCTTGGTTCGAAAATAATTGGAATGTAGTCCCTCTCCTCATGGACGTTATAGTTCATGTATCCTCTTAGTCGACCATATGCATGTGAACTGAAGCATTGCGTAATGTTCCACATGTGTCGAGTTTGAATCCTAAACATGCATAAGATTCGTGAGCCACTTTCTGTTAATAAAATTTGGCAGGACGCACATATGAATGTTAAAACGCAATTGTCACGCCCAAGATGCGACCCTATCCTAAATTTGGCACGAGGGCCTCGTCGGGGATAGAAGCGCATCTCGTCGTGTCGCAAGAATGGATATCGTTACAAGTACATGTACTGAAAAGAAGAGATATATATATAGAATTGGCTTACACTCGCCACAAGCTACATCTGAGTCACAATAGTACAATACATAAACATCATTATGAAGAGCAGGGTCTGACTACGGACGAAAACAATCGAGAAAATAAGAACGACGTCCATCCTTGCTATCCCAGGCTGCCGCCCTAGAACCCATCCTAGATCGATGAAGAAGAAGAAGAAGAAGAAGCAACCCCAAATGAACAATCAACGCGCTCACGTCAAGTATCCTTTACCTGTACCTGCAACTGGTGTTGTAGTAATCTGTGAGCCACAGGGGACTCAACAATCTCATTTCCAAAGGTATCAAGACTAGCAAAGCTTAAAGGGTGAGGTATGGTTAAGTGGTGAGGTTGCAGCAGCGGCTAAGCATATATGAGGTGGCTAAACTTATGAGTACTAGAATAAGAGGGGGGAAGAACTACGCATAACGGACGTGAACTACTCATGATCAAATGAATGATCCTGAACACCTACCTACGTCAGACATAACCCCACTGTGTCCTCGATCGGAGAAGGAACTCACGAAAGAGACAGTCACGGTTACGCACACAGTTGGCATGTTTTAGTTAAGTTAACTTCAAGTTATCTAGAACCAGTGTTAAAGAAAGTTTCCACGTTGCCACATAACCGCGGGCACGGCTTTCCGAAAAGATTTAACCCTGCAGGGGTGCTCCAACTAGTCCATCACAAATTACCACAAGCCACATAGAAATCCTCAATCACGAAGCTCGCGATCTCGTCGGATTTCCTAGTGGAAAACCTCAACTCTAAGATTACCCAAAGCATCACCGGAATCCCGATGCACAAGATATTTCGTCAAAGGTAAAACTAATCCAGCAAGGCCGCCCGACGTGTCGACGATCCCGATAGGAGCCGCGTATCTCATTCTCAGGACACGACGGATGGGTCACACTAGGAGAAACCAAACCTCGGGTTGCCCCGCGGTGGCCCCGTAGTCTGCCAGTTTGGACCAACAGTCATGAGGAGCACTCGCCCGGGGGTTAATTAAATTTCCTCGGGTGCCGGCGGGTCCCTGTGCATTATCATTAGGTTATTAGGCAAATGTAGTACCAAAGTTGGGCCTTGCCAGACCAGTCTTAATCTAAAACGAATTATCAAGGGGGTCCCCATAACAACCCCGATCGTTTTAGGAGCGCTCATTTATGGAACATAACACCGTTAGCCGAAAACTAAGGGGGCAAAGGTGGAACAAAACACCAGGCTAGAAAGTCCGAGCCTTCCAACTTTTACCAAGTATATAGGTGCATTAAAATTAAATAGCATTAATATGATGATATGACAAGGAACCCATGTTTTCACATGGAAGCAACTGCAAACTTAGAAATATTTCAGCACCTCCAAAACATCACTATTTCTAGCAACTTGAGAGCAAGCAAACCACACCTAAACTTGCATTTCTATTGCAACCAAAAATACCAGGGGCTAGACTAAACATCAAAAACAACTCCCTAGTTGACAACTTCTTCAAACGAAGCACGGAATAAATCCTACGAAAATGACAAGAGGGCAACATAGCAAAATATCGCGCGAACTAACTTGCTCAAAAGCTAAAACTAATTGCACAGAAAAATCCTATGGATTTTTCTACCCCGAAAACATATAAAACACGTGGGGTTGCGCAACAAAAATATTACCACACGTAAATGCGAGATAATAACCTATTCATGGAAAATAAACTAGCGGCAAATCTCTACTCGCAAAAATACCAACGTCTACTCTAAAATACATGGAAAAGTGGTTCCTAAAACATGAACATTTCTAATACGGCATTCGAGCAATCCGGGCACGCACGAGAAAATAATACGGGCTATATCCTATTGGAACAGCACATAAACCTATGCCTTCGACACGTCAAACAACGTCAAATAAATATGCAAGTTGCAAAATCGTATTCTGCATGAAATTCTACACCAAAACCATATCTAATTCATCGCGAACCGACTCACGGTTTAAAAGATATGGACGTTTTATTATACGTCTATTTCCTGAAATTTTACTAATCGAAAAAAAAATCTACTAAGCTCTATTGGGCCGAACCTGAGGCGCATAACAACTAAAATGCGCCTAGGCAAAAGATAGAGGCCGAGGTTACCTTGGGGCCGGCCTGCAGGAGGGAGAATGGGTTGAGGGGGTCATGCGGGAGGCGGCCCAGGAGCGGTTGCCACCGCGGTGCTCGTCCCTCCTCGTCCAGATCCCGATCGGGACCGAGAGGAGGCGGCGGCTCGCGCTGGAGCTCGCTGGCCGGCTCGATGCGCAGGGGATAAGATCGAGACGGGGCCGGCGGCTGGCCAGATCCGGCTCCTTCGGCAGGGGCGGCGCGGGAGCTGCCCGGCTTGTATCCGGCGGGGCAACGAGCGGCGAGGAGCGGGGCTCTCGAGAGGAGGACGGCCATGGCGGCGGGCTGGAGTTGCAGGCCACGGTGGCGGGGCTGGTCGGTTAGCTCCGGCACGATCTGGTGCCGGTGGTGTTCCCCGATAGGAACCGGCGGCGACGGGACGAACCGGGCGGTGGGGCGCACGCAGGAGAAGCGGCGCTAGGCAGGAGGCGCGGGGCTCAGCGGCTCGGGCTGCTGCCCTCGGGCACGGGCGCGGTCGGGCCCGGGCAGGCCCGATCTAGGTTGCGCGGGCCGCGTCGGCTGAGGCGCTGGAGGAGAGAGAGAGGTGGGATTAGGGTGTCGGGTGGCACGGATCCCGAGGTGGGAGGAGTGGGGCTGCCTAAAATGCACGGGAGTCTATTTGTAGACAATGGGGGGGCTAAGTTTAGCGATATTTCGTCCCGGATCCAACCGTGCGGTCGGATTCGGATAATTCCGATCGCGGGAACGGTTACGAGGACGTGTAGAGGGGATATCCGGAGACGAGAGGGAGAACAGACGGCGCGGCAACAGTTTTTAAAACACCGACAACCGTCTGACGGTAGACCGAATACGGTGCCGCTACGGTCGACCGTTCGGGTACCAGACGGACTCCGGTCGCGACGGAAATTGACAGGCGGCCTACCTATAACTAATCACGACCGCATGCCAAGTTTCACCCCGATTAGAGAAAGTTTAACGCACACTTTTAAAACAGGGTTTTGACATTGCCGCGAGCGCGTGCGTGTGCGATCGGCCTCAGAACGGATAACGACGAGAACCGCCAACTAACAACGGATGCAACTTTTGAAAACTGGCGGCAACGGAGATGCCGATGCAATGCAGATGATGCGCATGATGCAATGATGATGCGACAAAAGAAAATAGGCACACGACAAAAACGGAATAGAAGGGGAATCTTGTGGAATGTCGGTCTCGGGCTGTCACAACTCTCCTACACTACAAGAGGATCTCGCCCCGAGATCCAAGAATGAAAGGGGGAGAGGATGAGAAAGAACAAGAGGTAAAAACTTAGTCGCTTCTTTGACAAACGAGTGAAACCAACGATCCTTGAAGGTTCCAAAGAGATGAGGAATGATATGGGAAAGAAGCAAGAATTCACGACAGCACTTCGGTAGGAAAATGGGACAAAAAATTCGATAAGATGGAAGAAATAGACAATATTCATAACAAACAACTAAATAGAACAAGGGAACACCATGATCTTGACAGAACAAGATGATAGACCCTAAAGAGAAACATCACAATGCCTCCGGAACAATAGAATAGGAACTAGCTCATACGTAAGAAGAGAATGAAGAAAAGAATGACAACTATAACGCAAATGAACTTGGCAAGCACCCTTGCAAGAAGAATTGAACGGAGTTGTTGGAAAACAACAACGAAAAGAACAAGATAGTAGTGGGCTTATGGGAACCTTTTCAAACTAATGAAGTGACAACCAACCACTAACACAAACATGGATTGATTGGTAGAAACGAGATATGAACAATTCTTACACCAAGAGGATACATTGAGGACTTGGATTAATGACAAGCACCATGATAGCAACAATCCATAGGAAAAGCTTTTGGTGAAATCCAAACCAAGATAGCTCAATGAAGAATCATGGGTTGAAAATTGTCTCATGATCATAGAATTGGTGGATTTAATTATCTCACTCTTGAAAGGAAAACTCTTCGAGACTCCTACACTAACAAGAATGCTATAATACCACCTCAAAGAACAAAGGAAGAACAATTGCACATATAAATGCAAGAGAAAGTATACTTGAGGTTCGCCAACAGAATCGTGAAGAATACTTGAGAATGAATCACATCCTTGAAGAACCACCATGATGAGCCTCCGTATCAAAAGGATGATGCAAGATATGAAGCATGAAAAGAATAAGATTATGACCTTGCCAAGATTTAGATGAAGCTTCACAAAGAGATACTTGATAAAACTTAGAACTCCGGAAAAGAAAAGATAAGAACACTTGAGAAAAGGAATTGATATCATTAGCCACTCCGGAAGAAGAATTGAAATCATTTGATGAAACAAGAATAAGAGTTATGTTATGCTTATCCTTCATCAAGTTTAATCGATGACAAACAATGGATTTAGCATACCACTTATTCTTCTTGAAATGATCTTGAAGAGACAGATAGATAAGCACCACTTGAAGTAAAATAAAGGAAGCACCGGTAAGAATTCACAATTAAATGGGAACACCACTGATTAATGGAGATACATGAGAATGAAGAGATCATAAGCCACCCGAGAGAAAAACTAGAACATGGCACCAGATAAACGAGAGACGAACGAAGAAACAACAATGGAGAAGAATTAGAGAACGAAAGCTGCAAGCTGAGAACGAAGAAGTCTTCTGAAATGACGGCCTTCGGAGGAACGAGAAATAAAAACAACTCAGAAATGCACCAAAGAGCTAGAAAGGGATTACTCATGACTGGAACAAATAAGATGACGACACCAAGCTGAAATGAAATCTTCAAGAGAACGGACCAAGATTCGAGAAAACACTCCTTCAGACTGCAAGCTGAGAATGATGACGAGAACAACACCAAGAATTACTCAGACCCTCCGGAATAAAGAAGAATGAAAGGTTGAGCCAAAGAATGAATTAATTCAAATAGATCTTGAAGAAGGGATATGACTAATGAAATCATACTTACGTCATAGTTGAAAAGATTTAGAGGTCTCTGGAAAAGATTAAAAGAGCCAGGTAAGATCCTGGGAAAAACCTGTGGGTTATGGGCCCACTCAAAGAAACGAGCGCTAGAAAAGATTGCTTAGAAGAGAGATATTGCACCTGTATGAAGAGAACTAGATGAGGTTGAGAACCTCGAAATAATTGAAAAGACTGGAAAGAAGAACTACAGAGATAACTTCAACGCTCCGGATCGAAAAGAGAGAAATAAATGCCAAGATAGGCTCATAAAAATTTCCGACATGGGAAAGAATTACAAGGATAAATAGGATATGATGAACATGGACAACTGAATTAAATTCACCGGAAAAAGATAACCAGGTTGAAGGAATGATGAACTAGAACTCCTGAAAATCTACACAATGAATGGACGCGTAAGAGAGAAAAGAACAAACAGCGGAAGCACAATGAAAAGAAAACTCTTGGATGAAAATTGAATCATTCAAGCAAAAGGGTAGGAGGGCGGGGAAAAACAAAGACAACTTGAGACAAATGAGACGAACTCCGAAATAAAATGAGCGAATGATCTTGCAAAATTGGAGAGGATAGAATTCAGTTGAATAGAAGCACACCGGTTGGAAAAGAATTAACATGACGACTCCGGTTGTCAAGAATTGACATGACAATTGAATGAACAAAAGAATTTGCATTCTCACAAAAAAATATATGAGAACACCTCTTAGGAAAGATCTGAAATCACCACTTGACATCGAAGCAACACGAATTACCATATTCAGCAAAACAAAGGGATGAGGCTTATGAAACAAGCCAGAACAAACTCATGAGAAAGATTTCGTCCGATATTTTCGTGGACAGGATCGCACGGGCTCGATCCTTACAGTAGAAATAAAGTGCAAGGCAGTGCACCCGACATACGAAGCGTCCCCGAGTCGTAGCAAGCTACAAGGACTCTTTAAGACACAATGAGAATCGCTGTAAGTCGACCGTCAACAAATGAATCCACTGGATGTCGAACCCCAACCTAACATCATGTATTTGTTGAAAGATTGTCCTATAATAAACTACTTGAATTCCCACCTATGAATTCCCGAAATATCTGGTCATGCAATCTGGTACACGGATACAAGGAGTAATGTCACACAACTCCTATACTAACCCGTCACCTGTATCACATCCGTCAACACACGACCAAAATCTCGGACCTTCATCTACAACAGACCCTCGTGATCACAACGATACAAAGTATGGCAGTACTCCCGAACAATCTGCACCAGTACTGGGGACATCGGGGTTATCTCGCCACTACTAGTATTGAAGCAATTACGAACATCCTTCGTTCTTAGATACTAAGAAATCTGAATGATAACGATGTGCTCAAAAATCCCCTAGAGCTCAACTCCCCAGAAGAAAATCAAGTCAGACAGGAGGCACCAAGACAAAACTCCGTCACATCGGCATCATATAGATCCCAAGAATATCCGTGTGATCCTAAAAAAAATTTGAGTGAGAAGAGAAGTAGAATTAAAATATTACGTCAAGATTCCTCACGAGAGCATAGAAAAGGAGAAAAAAGAATCCTACTCTCCGATATATAACTAGACTCAAAGTAGTTTTTCACTAGACTCGACTCGGCCAAGTTCGATCAATCAACGGGGCTCCTAGGTCGGTACTACTCTGATACCAACTTGTCACGCCCAAGATGGGACCCTATCCTCAATTTGGCACGAGGACCTCGTCAGGGATAGAAGCGCATCTCGTCGTGTCGCAAGAATGGATATCGTTACAAGTACATGTATTGAAAAGAAGATATATATATATATATATATATATATATAATTGGCTTACACTCGCCACAAGTTACATCAGAGTCACAGCAGTACAATACATAAAAATCACGATGAAGAGTAGGGTCCGACTACGGACGAAAACAATCGAGAAAATAAGAACGACGTCCATCCTTGCTATCCCAGGCTGCCGGCCTCGAACCCATCCTAGATCGATGAAGAAGAAGAAGAATAAGAAGAAGAAGCAACTCCAAATGAACAATCAACGCGCTCGCGTCAAGTAACCTTTACATGTACCTGCAACTAGTGTTGTAGTAATCTCTGAGCCATAGGGGACTGAGCAATCTCATTTCCAAAGGTATCAAGACTAGCAAAGCTTAAAGGGTGAGGTATGGTTAAGTGGTGAGGTTGCAGCAGCGGCTAAGCATATATGAGGAGGCTAAACTTACGAGTACTAGAATAAGAGGGGGGAAGAACTACACATAACGGACGTGAACTACTCATGATCAAATGAATGATCCTGAACACCCACCTACGTCAGACATAACCGCACCGTGTCCTCGATCGGAGAAGGAACTCACGAAAGAGACACTCACGGTTACGCACACAGTTGGCATGTTTTAATTAAGTTAACTTCAAGTTATCTAGAACCAGTGTTAAACAAAGTTTCCACGTTGCCACATAACCGCGGGCACGGCTTTCCGAAAAGATTTAACCCTGCAGGGGTGCTCCAACTAGTCCATCACAAATTACCACAAGCCGCATAGAAATCCCCAATCACGAAGCTCGCGATCTCGTCGGATTTCCTAGTGGAAAACCTTAGCTCTGAGATTACCCAAAGCATCACCGGAATCCCGATGCACAAGATATTTCGTCAAAGGTAAAACTAATCCAGCAAGGCCGCCCGACGTGTCGACGATCCCGATAGGAGCCGCGTATCTCATTCTCAGAACACGACGGATGGGTCACAATAGGAGAAACCAAACCTCGGGTTGCCCCGCGGTGGCCCTGTAGTCTGCCAATTTGGACCAACACTCATGAGGAGCACTGGCCCGGGGGTTGATTAAATTTCCTCGGGTGCCGGCGGGTCCCTATGCATTATCATTAGGTTATTAGGCAAATGTAGTACCAAAGTTGGGCCTTGCCAGACCAGTCTTAATCTAAAACGAATTATCAAGGGGGTCCCCATAACTACCCCGATCGTGTTAGGAGCGCTCATTTATGGAACATAATACCGGTAGCCGAAAACTAAGGGGGCAAAGGTGGAACAAAACATCAGGCTAGAAAGGCCGAGCCTTCCACCTTTACCAAGTATATAGGTGCATTAAAATTAAATAGCATTAATATGGTGATATGACAAGGAACCCATGTTTTCACATGGAAGCAACTGCACCTGCAACTAGCAACGCTAACACAAGGTTAAGCAAGCAGTAACATAGTCAATCAGTGGTTTGCTAGGTTGAACAGGTTGAAGGTTTTCATGGCATTGTTGAGAGGCTGATATTTAACATGTGGTTGGCAACGAATCATAACGATAGCATCAAAATAACTAGCATGGCAATGATAGTAATGGTATCTGGGGAAATGGTCATCTTGCCTGAGATCCCGTTTGAAAGAAGAATGCCTCCGTGAAGCAGATGAACCGACGTAGTTGAACAGGTCCTCACAATCCGGCACGCTCCGGAACTCTATCGAGACGAAGCAAACCGGAAACACAAATCAACACACGGAATTCAGCACACGATGCACAACACAAATGATGCATGAGCAGCTGAATACATGCAAGTCACGGCATGACAATTCACACAAACAGATACTACACATTAAGTGAAGTTCAATATGCAACGAGTTGCATATTGACGAAACTCCACATTAATTATTTAGTTCTATCCCGATTAGATACACTACAATATTAAATATGGGTTAACATGGCAAGAGGTGAAGCTTAATTAATCTACCTATCTAGGCATTTTAAATAAGGTCGGAAATGACATATAGCATCTCTGAGACGACCTCACATGTTAATTTACAATTCTGTCCAGATCTGAACTAACACATTTAATTAGTTGTTAAACAACAAAACAAATAGGTTCACGTGATTCTACGCGTCATTTCAAGCAATTTACACATAGAGATCATCTCCAACGGAGCTACGGCTCAAAAGTTACAAGCACCGCAAGATATGATGACATGAATGCAATATGTGTGCAACGACGGCTACGAGCACTTCAAAACATACAACCAGCAAGATAAAACGAAACTACACGAGATTCTAAGCAAGTTTCATATAGGGCACGATCAAAACGGAGCTACGGATCAAAAACTACGAGCTAAACAAGAAATCACTACAATCTGCCAAAATCAGCCACATAGCATTTTCTACACCCCACAACTACGAGCTACAAAATCCTAATATGCTCAAGCAAGGCATGAGACGATAGAGGGCAAGAAGTACTACAACAAACAACTAACAACAACTAGCATGGCATCATGGATCACTAAGGAAAGAAATCACAAAATGGCTACTCACACACTATTTCAGACTTAGTGAAAATTACACTTCATGAAAGTGCAGTTTTCGATCTGAAGGCATATTGACAGTAGCAAAACCATACGCTGCAGGACTTCAAATGGCATGAAAATTCACAGCATGCTAGAAAAACACAAAGTCTACAACTAACTCCATTGGACCAACCTCAAAAGAGCTACAAATCACAAGATAGAAGCAAAACAAAACAGCAAAAAAATATAACAGATTCTGGACTTAGAAATATTTCAACATCTCCAAAACATCACTATTTCTAGCAACTTGAGAGCAAGCAAACCACACCTAAACATGCACTTCTATTGCAACCAAAAATATCAGGGGCTAGACTAAACATCAAAGAACAACTCCCTAGTTGACAACTCCTTCAAACGAAGCACGGAATAAATACTACGAAAATGACAAGAGGGCAACATAGCAAAATATCGCGTGAACTAACTTGCTCAAAAGCTAAAACTAATTGCACAGAAAAATCCTATGGACTTTTCTACCCCGACAACATATAAAACATGTGGGGTTGCGCAACAAAAATATTACCACACGTAAATGCGAGATAATAACCTATTCACGGAAAATAAACTAGCGGCAAATCCCTACTCGCAAAAATACCAACGTCTACTCTAAAATACAAGGAAAAGTGTTTCCTAAAACATGAACATTTCTAATACGACATTCGAGCAATCCGGACACGCACGAGAAAATAATACGGGCTATATCCTATTGGAAGAGCACATAAACCTATGCCTTCGATACGTCAAACAATGTCAAATAAATATGCAAGTTGCAAAATCGATTCTACACGAAATTCTACACCAAAACCATATCTAATTCATCGTGAACCGACTCAAGGTTTAAAAGATATGGACGTTTTATTATACGTCTATTTCCTGAAATATTACTAATCGAAAAAAATCTACTAAGCTCTATTGGGCCGAACCTGAGGCGCATAACAACTAAAATGTGACTAAGCAAAAGATAGAGGCCGAGGTTACCTTGGGGCCGACCTGCACGAGGGAGAATGGGCCGAGGGGGCGATGCGGGAGGCGGCCGAGGAGCGGTTGCCACCGCGGTGCTCGTCCCTCCTCGTCCAGATCCCGATCGGGACCGAAAGGAGGTGGCGGCTGGCGCCGGAGCTCGCTGGCCGGCTCGATGCGTCGGGGAGAAGACCGAGACGGGGCAGGCGGCTGGCCAGATCCGGCTCCTCCGGCAGGGGCGGCGCGGGAGCTGCCTGGCTTGGATCCGGCGGGGCAACGAGCGGCGAGGAGCGGGGCTCTCGGGAGGAGGACGGCCACGGCGGCGGGCTCGAGTTGCAGGCCACGGCGGCGGGGCTGGTCGGTTAGCTCCGGCAGGAACTGGTGCCGGTGGTGTTCCCCGCGAGGAACCGGAGGCAACGGGACGAACCGGGCCGCGGGGCGCAGGCAGGAGAGGCGGCGCTAGGCAGGAGGCGCGGGGCTCGGGTTGCTGCCCTCGGGCACGGGCGCGGTCAGGCCCGGACGGGCCCGATCTGGGTTGCGCGGGCTGCGGCGGCTGAGGCGCTGGAGGAGAGAGAGGTGGGATTAGGGTTTCGGGTGGCACGGATCGCGAGGTGGGAGGAGTGGTGCTGCCTAAAATGCACGGGAGTCTATTTATAGACAATGGGGGGCTAGGTTTAGCGAAATTTCGTCCCGGATCCAACCGTGCGGTCGGATTCGGATAATTCCGATCGCGGGAATGGTTACGAGGACGTGTAGAGGATATATCCGGAGACGAGAGGGAAAACGGGCGGTGCGGCAATAGTTTTTAAAACACCGACAACCGTTTGATGGTAGACCGAATACGGTGCCGCTACGGTCGACCGTTCGGGTACCAGACGGACTCCGGTCGCAACGAAATTTGACAGGCGGCCTACCTATAACTAATCACGACCGCATGCTAAGTTTCACCCCGATCAGAGAAAGTTTAACGCACACTTTTAAAACAGGGTTTTGACGTTGCCGCGGGCGCGTGTGTGTGCTGTCGGCCTCAGAACGGATAACGACGAGGACCGGCAACTAACAACGGATGCAACTTTTGAAAACTGGCGCCAACGTAGATGCCGATGCAATGCAGATGATGCGCATGATGCGATGATGATGCGACAAAAGAAAATAGGCACACGACGAAAACGGAATAGAAGGGGAATCTTCTGGAACGTCGGTCTCAGGCTGTCACATCAATGGAGCACGAAGTCATAGACACCCTACATTGGAGCTGAGAACTCTTGGCATAAGACTTGAAAAGGTAGCTACCCGAATCTTTTCCTATGATTTGATTTGGTTTGTGATGTGAATTGACGAAGTATGTCTTAAGATTTACATCAATTCTCACCTAATACTACATGGATGTAAACTTTAGAGTCATGAAGAAGTTGTTGATCAAACAAATACTTGGAACTTATTAGAATGCTTACATGAAGAATGTAACATGCACAGAAATTATATGTTGCATGACATAACTAATACGACATCAACCTTTTTGGTTCTATGAAGTGTTTTTCAGTAAATGGTCCTTGCAAAATGATAGTTTGCATCTCCAGTTTGTTACCTTATTTACTATCACATGTATTATGTATTCTGTTAGATGACACATTGGTGTGTGTTTCCTTCTCCTCATCATGATCTTTCTGGGAGCATCAACAACGACCGCTCCTCCTCTACATACCCATAGTTCCACCACTCAATAAGCACTGTCTATGTGTCTTATGTTTGGTCTTATACTCTTATGCAAACAAAAACTAATCCAATCCATATGCCACATATCTCCTAGAACAACTAAGGAACTATACCAAATTCTTAAGGATTTACCTATGTACTTGTGTTTTTCACTTGAAATCATCTGATCACTTAAGTTCAGTGCTAATACCTTCAAGCATTATTTTTACCTCCAATAAATGTATCTTGTGCATGATCTATTGATGTGATATCACTTTTTTCAAATCTAACTACTTCTCTTTTTGAGGTTGCAACCATTTAGTCCATAAAGCTCGGCACTAGAACATTAGGATTGTCATCACTATCTGCATAGACATATTTAACTTGTTAAAAATTTCTAAGTATGTTTAAAAATCCAACTTCAAGAGAATTTGATGACTAATGACATGAGTATTTCCTCATGTTCCTACTACTACTCACAATGCTGAGAGGTTGAAAACAGTCCAATTCCTACAGTTAAAAACATAAATAATGAGTAAACTATTGGTTCAATACCCTTTTTTTCTCCCAGGTTGACCATAATTTCTTGGTTGAGCGGCAAACTTTTCAAAAATGGGAAGCAACTGCACGTAGACCACAAATAGTTGTGGCTCTGAAGAACTTAAAACTTCTCAATGAAGCCTACATTGACGGTATAACTTGCTGCGGTGCTCCATCTCTGCTCCATGTAGTTATATTTGGATAATAGTACTTCACTTGACCATGGATGGAATTACTGGAAGTTATAGGACTAGAACCTGTCAATGAAATAATGGAATTACTGGATGCTATAACTAATGAATGCATCCTGCATATATCCTCGCCTTCCTCTTCTGTTTGTTACGCAGGAAAAAAACAAGGAAAAACTCCAATCGATGTCTTCTCAGTTTTTAGCAATCTGGTAGCGGCAAGTGCCTCGACCATTTCGGCTGCTCGTCAAATTGTTTTGTGTTACACTGGTGCAAGCTCGAGAAAAGCCTTTTCTGAATCCTACTATTGCAGTTGGCATCTTCTCTGTGTTGCTTTTACCGTTGAAATTCCAGAACAAGAAGCACATAGATGATGATGCATCACTAGCTGCCTCCTCCCGCTGTACAATACTGTACGGCCAATTTTCACCCGTTCTCTCCACATTTCCTATGATGATTCACTAATTTGTAGGGAAATTAATCTGCCAACTAGACTAGACACTTCAATTTATGTCACATTTTATTGTGCAAAACCTACAAATTTTGTACATATAGAAACATCAGGCCATTACTTCTGTGGACACTGATTTCTCTTCTCTACCCGAAGACGGGCTCTTACGTTTACTGACAGGTAGAACTAACCATGAATCCTTGCCGTTAATTTCATACCGCTTGTAAACTCTCTTTATATACTTTAGAATATGATCATCGGGAGATTATTTTCATTACAAAATTCAAACAGTTAGTAACATGCTAATATAATCAAGAAATTATCTGAGTTGACACATAAGAAATATATTAACTCCATGTATTATCATGGTTGATGTACATGACTATATGCTGTCACCTTTTATAAACAGATCTAACATTGTGTATGAAAAAACACATGTGTTCCAATTATAAGTCTGCCTTTCCATATGCAAATAATTAAACATGTAACGCAGTTAACGAAGTTTTTCTTTTGTAGGTATCAGTCTGTAAACGGATAAAGGACACTGTTGATTCTCCGTGCTATTGTAAAGTACACATGCCTCCCCTTCGACCACACGGCTGCCTGTCTGGATTCTCAACACCATCCATCACAATATCACCCGACTGCATGCCTCCAACAACTACATCCATGGCTGCCTCTTTCTGGTATGACCTTCTCCCTGTTGTCCTCCTCCCAAGCGTGCAGTCTTTGCATCCCCACGCAACATCAGTCAGTAGCGACAAGGTGAGGACCCCCACCTCGTTCCCCTCTACAGTTTGTTTTGCTCAGATTTTTCTTTTCGGTTCTTACTATTGGTGGAGACATGTGTTTATTTATGTTTATGTTTTTAAATGAGACTCCTAATTACATTTCTATCAAAAATTGTTTGTAACCATTTCGCAGTTTTGATTGATTGCTATGGTGAAGTTATTGAGTATCTTATTTTTTTGTTCAGTAAATAGGCAATTTTCCGTGTATATTAATCCACAAGATAATAACTAGCATGGCATTGACTAGACTAATGATATACTGATCTTGAGCTAACCTAGCACATACTACGCATATAGTGGATACATCTATGCAGACAAGCAGTACTGCTAGGATAAATACGAACATGAGGACAAACGAGTCATACCCTCCAATCGGCCAGTTGGCCGTAGCAGCAGCGGCGGCGGCGGCAGTATCCTCTGCCGCCTTCTTATCGGCTTCGGCCTTCTCGCGGAGACGGTCAGCTTCGCTTGGTGAAGACATGGCGATGACGAGGGCGACGCGGACGTAGACGAAGCAGACGGACGGAGGCGAGCAGTCGCGTGATCGCTCCCCAAAAACCTAATCGCCCCTCTCCCGTACAGGAACCGGAGAGGCGAGGTTTCGAAGGCCTGCTCTCCCGTCGACCGTGTACGCGGCAAACGGGACGGAGTCGCCGGCGGCAGCAGCAGTTGAAGGAACGAACGCGTGAGGCAGATGTGATCTGATTCTCGTGACGGCTAGGGTAGGCGATCACGTGCTTATAAAGGCGGCTGGGTGGAGAGACGTGGGCCAAGCCCACGTCCGAGTCGGTAACAGCCACGATCCGGCTCGGCTCATTCCCGCAACCCGCGGCGCGTCGCGTCGTGATGAGGCGTGGCGTGGCGAGGCGGGCGGCAGAGGAGGATTGCGCGAGGGCACCTTCTCTTCTCACTCTCCAATAGCATGTGGAAGAGAGACCCTTATAAAGGGGTCCAAACTCTCCTCCACTAGCGGGGTGGGACTAAACTCCCACCACCTTGTCATGCCACCACCTACATGGGCCCTTGGAGATTTTTCTGAAATTCTCTAATGGGCCTAAAGCCCACCTCCAAATTTCAACAATCCCCCACCAGATCTCAAGGGCACATCGTGTTCCCTCGTTCCAATCACTGTTTTAATATACCAGCATTTCAGTGAAGACCTATTAAGGTTGAGCTTCACCTAGAACAAGTAGCTACACCCCTTTACAACTGAACAATGGACTATGCCTTGAATTGTCAGTTTGGCATAAAGGAGCTTCACCACAAGTCTTACTAGTACTAGACTGCCGAAGGTGACCCCTCGGGTGGAGCATATTAGTCACACTCCTGGCCTATTCATGAGTTTACTAGAGATCACCCAAACCTCATAGACTGTGACCAGCAGTCAAGCTCATATAGGTGTGTTCCTCCAAAGATCGCTTTGTAGGATAGCATCTTGCTTACATATAAGCTTTAGAACACACTAAGACAGTAGTCATCCTACCATACAGTATCCGAGAGTATTGCATCTCCAACGGAGTGGGTTAGTAAAGTTACTCTCCTCATTTCACCACTGGCTTGTTTTCCCAGGTCCTACTTCACGGGATCTCCGATCATATAGGTTGGGTTACTACCATGGCAACTCATGTGGGTCTCATACCCATCTCCCTCGATGCACTGTCTATCACAACACGTGATAGCCCTTTAGTAAAGGGATCTGCCAGATTCTTAGCCGTTTGGACATAATCCAACGCTATCACTCCGGAGTTTCTCAAACGTCTGACAGACTTCAATCTCATTCTTATATGTTTGTTGGACTTCATATTGTCCTTTGAACTCTTCACTTTAACAATAACCGTCTGATTATCGCAGTTCATAAGGATAGCCGGAACCGGCTTTTCAACCACACGTAAGTCCATCAAAAGATCTCGAAGAAATTCTGCTTCGACACCAGATGTGTCTAATGCTGTTAATTCTGCTTACATTGTCGATCTCGTTAAGATCATTTGCTTGCAAGACTTCCAGGAAACAGCACCACCCCCAAGAGTAAACATATACCCAGTGGTAGCCTTCATCTCATCAGCATCAAAGATCCAATTTGCATCACTATACCCTTCAAGTACGGATGGGAATCCCGTATAGTGAAGCCCGTGATTGATAGTACCTTTCAAGTAGCGCATAATTCTTTCAACAGCGCGCCAATGAACATCACCCGGGTTTGCAACAAACCGGCTAAGTTTGCTCACAGCAAACGCGATGTCAGGCCTCGTTGCGCTAGCTAGGTACATAAGTGAACGGATAATTTGAGAGAATCTCAATTGATCTATAGACGTGCCTTTAAACTTTCGAATATGCACACTAGGATCATATGGTGTTTGAAAAATTTTGCTGTCTGAATATCCAAAGCGACTCAAAATCTTATCAACATAGTGGGATTGCAGAAGTGTAATCACACCCTCATCATCTCTCAACAGCTTGATGTTCAAGATAACATCAGCCACCCCAAGGTCCTTCATCTCAAAGTTTTGAGACAGAAAAGACTTAACCTCCTCAATTACTTTGAGGTTGGTTCCAAATATCAGTATGTCATCAACATACAAGCACAATATAACTCCTTCGCCCCCACCATGGCGATAGTATACACATTTGTCAGCTTCATTAACAACGAAGCCAACAGATGTCAGAGTTGTATTAAATTTCTCATGCCATTGCTTAGGTGCTTGTCTCAGACCATATAAAGATTTCAGCAACTTACACACCTTTCCTTCCTGACCTTCTATCACAAAGCCATCTGGCTGTTGCATATAGATTTCCTCATTTAGCTCTCCATTCAGGAAAGCCGTCTTAACGTCCATTTGATGAACGAGAAGACCATGAGAGGCCGCCAATGAGAGTAGTACTCGAATGGTGGCCAGTCTAGCCACAGGTGAATAAGTATCGAAGAAATCTTCTTCCTCTTTCTGGGCATAGCCCTTGGCCACAAGCCTAGCCTTGTACTTTTCAATCGTACCATCGGGCCTAAGCTTCTTTTTGAACACCCACTTGCATCCCAATGGTTTGCAACCATAGGGACGATCGGTGATTTCCCATGTCCCGTTAGCCATGATGGAATCCATCTTGCTACGGACCGCAGCTTTCCAGTAATCAGCATCTGGAGAAGCATACGCTTCTGAAATAGAAGTGGGATTATCATCCACGAGGTATACGAGGAAATCATCACCAAAGGTCTTTGCAGTCCTTTGTCTCTTGCCCCTACCACGGGCTTCCTCGTCATCCTCCTGAGGATTTTCATCATGTGTTTGTTCATAGTATTCCATAGGAATGGCAGGCTCAGGAGTTATCTCAGATTCCTGTCTAGAAGTGCTTTGCATATCTCTCATGGGAAATATATCCTCAAAGAATGTAGCATCCCTCGACTCCATTATTGTACCGACCTTCACGTCAGGTACCTCAGATTTCACTACTAGAAATCTATAGCCTACGCTATTCTTAGCGTATCCCAAATTAACGCAGTCCACAGTCTTTGGTCCAAGCTTACGCTTCTTGGGGATCGGTACATTGACTTTCGCCAAGCAGCCCCAAGTACGTAAGTACGAGAGCTTCGTCCTTCTCTTCGACCACTCCTCGTAGGGAGTGACCTCATTATCTTTTGTAGGAACTTTATTCAGGACATGTCACGCGGTCAATATAGCCTCCCCCCACCATGCCTTGGATAAACCCGATGTATCTAACATGGCGTTAACCAAATCAGTTAGAGTACGGTTTTTCCGCTCGGCAACCCCGTTTGACTGGGGTGAATAGGGAGGCGTCCTCTCATGAATAATGTTGTGTTCCGCACAAAATGAATCAAATTCGTTTGAGAAGTACTCTCCACCACGATCAGACCGGACTCGTTTAATTTTCTTTTCAAGTTGATTCTCAACTTCTGCCTTATAGATTTTAAAGTAGTGTAGAGCCTCATCTTTAGTATTTAACAGATACACATAGCAAAATCTAGTGGAATCATCTATCAATGTCATGAAGTATTTCTTTCCACCTTTAGTCAACACACCATTCATCTCACAAAGATCAGAATGTATGAGTTCTAATGGTGACAAGTGTCTCTCCTCTGCAGCCTTGTGAGGCTTGCGAGGTTGCTTTGCTTGCACACACGAATGGCACTTAGAACCTTTGGCTAAAGTGAAAGTTGGGATTAAATTCAGTTTTGCTAGCCGCGACATAACACCGAAACTTATGTGACAAAGACGTGAATGCCAAACCTCAGATTCATTAACACTCGAATGAATATTGTTCACGACTTTATTACAAAAATCTGCAAGAGAAAGGCGGAAAAGACCTCCGCATTCATAACCTTTTCCAACGAAAAGTCCATATTTCGTAACTACTACTTTATTAGACTTGAATACCAACTTAAACCCTTCTCTACACAGAAGGGAGCCACTAACGAGATTCTTCTTGATGGCGAGGACATGCTGCACGTTCTTCAGCTGCACGATCCTTCCCGAAGTAAACTTCAGATCGACCGTGCCAACACCAAGAACAGAAGCACTCGCGCCATTCCCCATCAATACGGACCCGCGACCGGTGGCCTGATAAGAAGAGAACAATGATAAGTCAGCACACACATGAATATTTGCACCCGTGTCCACCCACCAATCGGTGGACTGACAAACTGTAAATACAATAAGTAAATTACCGTACCCAGATGCACCACTTTCATTGTTGCCCACAATCATGTTAGCAGACTTGGAATCCTGCGCCGGCTTCTTGTACTTGTTTGGGAATTTGTTCGCCCAATGTTCCTCTGAACCACAAGTATAGCAGCCATCTCCCTTCTTATTCTTCTTGAAGGGCTTCTTTCCCTTCTTCTTGAAGTCGGTATT
Source organism: Hordeum vulgare subsp. vulgare (assembly GCF_904849725.1). Taxonomy (NCBI): domain Eukaryota; kingdom Viridiplantae; phylum Streptophyta; class Magnoliopsida; order Poales; family Poaceae; genus Hordeum; species Hordeum vulgare. The sequence goes on along the minus strand of NC_058520.1, from coordinate 533,662,198 downwards.
CTGTTGGACAGAATTCTTTCCCTTGGGCTTGTGAGAATTGAAGTTCCTCTGATGTACCATATTGGCAGCAGAAGAGCTTTCCACCGCTTTTCCATTGGAGTCCTTTGCTCTCGAGTTCTGCTCAACACTCAGATGGCCGATGATGTCCTCTACTGAGAACTCACGCCTCTGATGTTTCAGAGTAGTAGCAAAGTTCCTCCAGGAATTAGGGAGCTTAGCAATTATACAGCCCGCGACAAACTTGCCCGGCAAATTGCACTTAAGAACCTCAAGTTCCTTAGCTATGCATATTATCTCATGAGCTTGTTCCAATACAGAACGGTTGTCAACCATCTTGTAATCGTGGAACTGCTCCATAACATACATCTCACTCCCAGCATCGGTGGCCCCGAATTTAGATTCGAGCGCCTCCCACAAGTCCTTGGCAACATGCATATGTAAATATGCATCAACCAGCTTATCTCCGATCACGCTAATGACTGCTCCAAGGAATAGGACGGTGGCCTCCTTAAACATCTTCTCCTGTTCAGGAGTCATAGTTTCCGTAGGAGTGACACCGGCTACCCAGAACACGTTCATAGCTGTGAGCCATAAGGTGGTTCTGGTTAGCCAACGCTTGAAAAAAGTACCGGTAAACTTATCCGGTTTCAGTGCAGCAGCAAAACCATTACTCGAAAAATTCCTACAGACATTAGGTTTTTGGATTGTTGAGTAAATATGCAATTTTCCGTGTATATTAATCCACGAGATAATAACTAGCATGGCATTGACTAGACTAATGATATACTGATCTTGAGCTAACCTAGCACATACTACGCATATAGTGGATACATCCATGCAGACAAGCAGTACTGCTAGGATAAATACGAACATGAGGATAAACGAGTCATACCCTCCAATCGGCCAGTTGGACGTAGACGAAGCAGACGGACGGAGGCGAGCAGTCGCCGGCGGCAGCAGCAGTTGAAGGCTTATAAAGGCGGCTGGGTGGAGAGACGTGGGCCAAGCCCACGTCCGAGTCGGTAACAGCCACGACGTGCCTTGTCCGTTACGATGAGCTCGGCTCGGCTCATTCCCGCAACCCGCGGCGCGTGGTGACGAGGCGTGGCGAGGCGGGCGGCGGAGGAGGATTGCGCGAGGGCACCTTCTCTTCTCACTCTCCAATAGCATGTGGAAGAGAGACCCTTATAAAGGGGTCCAAACTCTCCTCCACTAGCGGGGTGGGACTAAACTCCCACCACCTTGTCATGCCACCACCTACATGGGCCCTTGAAGATTTTTCTGAAATTCTCTAATGGGCCTAAAGCCCACCTCCAAATTTCAACATTTTTCGCAACAACCAATCTACAAGCTGAGGCTTTTCATCTCCATCACCCGTTGCTAGGAAACCCCAGTTCATTGTATCCTCCACTATGTCACCTGTCTTATTTCTTTATTTCATCTTTAAATATGTTATCCAATATTATTGCTTGTTCAAATGCTTATTTTTTTATCTAAAGTGCCATGATTCCTGTCAAAACAAACTATGTGTTCTGCAAATGAATTGTTAGATAATTTTAAATTGGTTTGGTAACATATTTTCACTACCACGTAGACAACATCATAACATATTACTCCCTCTGTCCCAAAATAATTATCCCAACTTTGTACTAGCTATTGTACAAATTTGTAATAAGCTTAAGACACTTATTTTGGGTCGGAGGAAGTATTTGGTTGGGTTGTACATGTCAAGACTGTATATCCATTTATGATTAAAAAAATCGATACAAGTACGTTCATATGGTAAGTGAGTCATATAGTAATAAGATCCATGCAGATGCAGGAGGAAAGCATCAAAAGAGCCTATGAGCCGGAGCATGAGAGACTGCCACCATTATTATTTTAAGAAAACTCAAAGGGCCTTTGTGTTTCTTTGCATTGAAAAGATTGGAAATTTGCCTTACTAACAAGTATTTTGTTTGTATTTTAATGTAAGAAATTGTAAGTCCGTTAAGATGTACTTTCTCAGTCCGGAAATACTTGTCCTAGAAATGGATGTATTTTAATTCTAGATAGATTCTTTTTATTAATTTGTGGGACAAGTAATTCCGGACCGAGTGAGTAGCATACTTGAGCCATTGTTTCTGGCATTTGATATTGAGCTTACGGACTCTTATTATTATAGATTAGATGGAATTCTACTATCTTAAATCGGAGCAAGTACACATTCAGTCATCCATCCCGGTGCAATGCAAGACATTTGTCCGTTATATTTTGATGTATAATTGTATTACTGGCCAGAATGCATTAAGATTTTTTTATAATAAACACTGTCCAAAAGTTTTGAAATTTTCTAGTGCCTATTTTCTGCTCTCAAATATTCGTGATGTCTTTCCTCAATATTTCTATTTTGTAGTTACCGTGATGTCAGCCTCCATGGGAGTCTTTTTAGGAGCCAAAAAGATGTCACGATCCATTTCAATCATCCTAATTCATATCTCATGCTCTTAATACCACTTAATATCACAACTCCAACACTAGACGCAAGGAAAAGACTCAAAACACTGTTTTTCTGTTTACATACCACTATGGAGGAGACAAGCACAAAATTTGAAAGCATTCGAAGCAAAAGTATACAAGTTACTTTATATTCCTAACAATCAAGTGTCAAAATAGATGGGCGCGGCAACGCGCGTCATCTGTGGTCTAGTAATTTATGACGGCCGTTCTCCTTAGGCCCACGCGTCAGCGACCGTGGTCGGTCTTTTTTTAATCCAAACGTGTGGTGGGGTTCGGCCATTTGCTTTGAGAACCCTCTCCCTCCCCATCTCGTCACCCCTCTGTTTCCTCGTCGACGACCCAGCAGCCATGGACAACGGCAACAACCTCGTCGTCTATGCATGCGCGATGCTTTCAGAGGAAGTAGCCTACCTGCAGGCTAAGAGGGCGATGCGTCAGGCGCACGAGCACGCCCGTGCCATGCCCAGCTTCGCCCAGAACACCTTCGTCGTCTACCCCCGCGTGCTGTTTCGGAGGAGGCCACCTACCTCCATGATAAGATGGTGTTGAGCCTGGCGAACAAGCGCGCCCGTGTTGCGTCACCGCCGACACCAGCACTACACGTGCCTGCACAACCCGCCCTCGCTCCGGCGCAGCCCGACATCGCCGCCGCCGTCGAGGACGCATAGGTTTTTTTCTTTTTTCATTTATAATGTAATGCATGGACTCTCGTCGGCCTTCGTGGCCGGCTTTTAATATGTGATTTTGCATGTTATATATATATATTTTGCGTGCCCATAAAAATAAATCGGACCGGCATTGGGCACATGCACCGACCTAAAAGCCGAAGCGAACATTCGTATCCGCTGAACCGACCCAAACGAACAAAAGGCGGATCAAATCATTGTTCGTTTGGATCGGTCCGTTGAAGTTGCCTTAATAAACCATTGCAAAGGTAAAGAAACGGACGTGACCCGAATACGCAGAGGAAGGGCCACACACCGCAGGGCACAGAGCCTCGGAGATCGGCACTAGAGTAATCAGCAAGCGAAATACCCGGGCAGCATTCAACTCCGCTGTTCAGGTTGCCCCTGCATCCGCCGCGGCGACGGATCCTGTGGCCTTCTCCAACGCTCGAGTCGGGTGAGGTGAGACGGACGCGCAGAGCCAGTGGCAACGGGGGGCGGCCGGCCGGGGCGATGGTCCCTGCCGCCGTGTGGCGAGAGCCTCGGGACGGCCGGACGCGCGTTGCAAGGGCTCGGTTGGTGCGCGGCAAGGGACCATGCGGGCGCGCGCCAGAGGAGACGCAGGCTTTTGTCCGTGCTCTTGGACGTGACGTGCTGATGTGATCAAATCATCGGTCGACCGGCTCCTCCCTTGTCGTGTCCTGAATCACGGCCGTGGTACACCACACCAATTGCGTACGTGTGCTTAATCGTAAACCTAGCTAGTACAAAGTCCCGGTAGGCGTGTAAAATACACTAGCGCCGAAAAAAGCGCCGCCCGTAAAAGAGCCCGCCTGAATCTTTGTTGCTCATTTGGTTAAAAAAAGAAATAAAAAAATGAAGCCAAGAGGTTGATTGAGAGACAATTTTTGTTCGGTGAATAGTTTCATGTAGTTTCCTCTGATTACATTATCTTCAGTAATTAATCTATTACTAGAAGGACTGCATCGTTAGATTAAAAAAACAACTAATCATGTAGTTAAATTTGAAGAATTTGACTTCCAAGAAAACTAACACCCCTTATATTTTGAAACTAATGGAATATTTTGTTTGATGTGTGGGGACGATGACATAATGTGTTTTACTTTTATTTATAATTCGGTAATTTGATCGGTTTTTGGTGGTGTGATTCTATATTATATCCTAACCAACCTTGCATATGTGAAAAAATTTCTACGTTGAGAGCTGCATTGGCGTGATTGATATGTTTATATAGGTCGGTTGTTATTGATTGATTTGAAAAATTGTTAGTTCAGTCAAAATCGTAAACCAAACCCATTAAAAAACATAATGTATTTGTCTAAAGAATTGAACGAGAGGGTTTAAAAAAATTATTGACCCGGTCAAAATCGGATGACACAATTTTAATTGGAGTCTTGGAGACCTCAATTAAATGTGACTCTTTAAAACTGAGTGTAGTGTTATAGAGGTATAAATAAACTAATCAAATGAAAGACCTTTGAAAAATTGTTGACCAGGTTAAAATCGGGTGTCACAATGTTAATTGGAGACCTTAACTGAACGTGGGCTATCCAATTCTAGGGAGATTAGTGTTACTAGCAAAAGAACACGTGCGTTACAACGGAAGAGAAAATAACACGCCCTCTTAACCCAATAACCATGACTCAAGACCTTAATATACCCACGTCTTTTAATTTGAATGGCATCACATTTATGTTACCGACAATGGCCTGAGTGCTCATGCAACGAAAAAGCGTTTGAATATGGTTAGTCCTAAACATAAAACTATTCTTTCTAGTCAATTTAAAAGGATATAAATCATATATAATAGAAATTTTTAAGGATGCATCCTAAACATAATTTTAGAAATAATTAACATACATGATAGTAGCATATTTGGAGCGTACACATTTTTCTAAGGATTTTTCATAAATTAAATGTTAAGGTTTGAAAGATATAATTTTTTAAAGAATTTGATTTGTCAAAAAAGAAAACAAAACGTTGCAAAACGGGGTAGCTGGGCCGACACAGTAACATTGTGCAGTCCAGCTACTTTTCTAGGCAGAAAATTGAAGAAAAAATGCAAAAATATTATAGGAGTGGGAGGGATTCGAATCGAGGTCTCCTAGGTAGAGAAGTGAGGACTAGGCCAGTGTGCTATTCGGCTCCTCATGGCATACATTGCGCTCGCTCGAAATACACTAAGGACAGCGTGGATTTTAAGAGGAAAAAGCGAACCGTTTATTTTCACTTAGCGGTGGCATAGGGGGTAAATTCATACGAACTTTAGGGGTAATTTCAGTGGCGTACGAGAGAAGCACTCCGTGCTTTATTATTAGGGAAAGATAACTAGAAGTACCGGGCACGCTTTGTTGCGCCGGTTTTGCTATTGTTTTTTATCGATCTGGAGATGAGGGGAAATCGGGGTGTGAATTTGACTTTTCTTATAGTTTTTTTTGTTATGGAGTGGCAGTGGGGCCAGTGCTAGAATATGCATGTGCATGTACAAAATTAAAATATGGTGAACCGCCCTCTGGAAAAAACTTTGAAGTCTAATAGGTTATGCTTGTTCGAAAAATGCCATAGAGGCAATAATAAAGTGGTTATTATTATATTTCCTAGTTCATGATAATTGTCTATTATTCATGCTATGATTGTGTTAACCGAAAACCGTAATACATGTGTGAATACATAGACCATAACATGTCCCTAGTGAGCCTCTAGCTCGTTGATCTATGGTTTCCTGATCATGGACATTGGATGTCATTGATAACAGGATCACATCATTAGGAGAATGATATGACGGACAAGACCCAATCCTAAGCATAGCACAAGATCGTGTAGTTCGTCTCCTAAAGATTTTCTAATGTCAAGTATCATTTCCTTAGACCATGAGATTGTGCAACTCCCGGATACCGTAGGAGTGCTTTGGGTGTACCAAACGTCACAACGTAACTGGATGATTATAAAGGTGCACTACGGGTATCTCTGAAAGTATCTATTGAGTTGGTACGAATCGAGACTGGGATTTGTCGCTCCGTGTGACGGAGAGGTATCTCTAGGCCCACTCGGTAATGCATCGTCATAATGAGCTCGTTGTGACCAAGAAGTTAGCCACAGGATGATGTGTTACGGAACGAGTAAATAGACTTGCCGATAAAGATATTGAACAAGGTATAGGGATACCTACGAGCGAATCTCGGGCAAGTGTCATACCGGTAGACAAAGGGAATTGCATACGGGATTGAGAGAATCCTTGACATCGTGGTTCATCCAATGAGATCATCATGGAACATGCGGGAGCCAACATGGATATCCAGACCCCGTTGTTGGTTATTGATCGGAGAGGTGTCTCGGTCATGTCTGCATGGTTCCCGAACCCGTAGGGTCTACACACTTAAGGTTTGATGACACTAGAGTTGAAATGGGAATAGTATGTGGTTACCGAAAGTTGTTCAGAGTCCCGGATGAGATCCCGCACGTCTCGAGGAGCTCCGGAATGATCCGGAGGTAAAGATTCATATATAGGAAGTGGAGATTTGATCGCCGGAAATGTTTCGGGGATAACCCGTATTGTAGCGGGACCATCGGAAGGGTTTCGGGGGTCCACCGGGAGGGGCCACTATTGGGGAACGTTGCATGGGAAACAAAAAATTTCCTACGCACACGATGACCTATCATCGTGATGATCATCTACGAGAGGGAGATCGGATCCACATACCCTTGTAGATCGGTAAGTGGAAGCGTTAATAAACGCGGTTGATGTAGTGGTACGTCTTCACGATCCGTCCCATGAACCGTCTCGTGATCCGTCCCGATCAAGTGCCGAACGGACGGCACCTCCGCGTTCCGCACACGTACAGCTCGATGACGATCTCCGCCGTCTTGATCCAGCAAGAGAGACGGGGATGTAGATGATTTCCCCGGCAGCGCGACGATGCTCCGGTGGTGGTGGTGATCTATTCCTGCACGGCTCCGCCCGAGCTCCGCAGAAATCCGATCTAGAGGAAGAACTACGATCTAGAGGAGAGGGCAGCACATGGCAAAGTTGTGTCTCAAAAAGCCCTAAACCTCTAGTATATATAGGAGGAGGGAGAAGGCAGCCTTGACGCGCCAAGGGTGACTCCCTTGGGTCGGCCGAAGTGGAGGAGGGAGGAGTCCTCCTCCAATCCCACTTGGATTAGGACCCTTCCTTAATTTTCCACCTCTTTTGTATTTTCCACTTTTTCCTCATGGGCTTTCCTTGGATAACTTTGTCAGCCCATTATGCCTTATTGCGCATCCAATAAACTCATGTGGACCCCTTTGGGCGTGGTGGGCCCACCCAGTGGGCCCCCGGAACCCATTCATCACTCCCAGTACACTCCCGACAATGCCCGAAAACCTTCCGGAATCCAAATGCCAGCTTCCTATATATCAATCTTCGTTTCCGGACCATTTCGAAACTCCTCGTGACGTTCGGGATCTCATCCGGGACTCCGAATAAAACTTCAGTCACCAACACATATAACTCAACTATACCGAAGCGTCACTGAACCTTAAGTGTGCAGACCCTGCGGGTTCGAGAACTATGCAGACATGACCTGAGACACTCTCCGATCAATAACCAGCAGCGGGACCTGGATGTCCATATTGGCTCCTACATATTCTACGAATATCTCTATCGGTTGAACCTCTATGTCAAGGATTCATATAACCCGTATACTATTCAATTTGTCCTTCGGTATGTTACTTGCCCGAGATTCAATCGTTGGTATCTCCATACCTAGTTCAATCTCGTTACCGACAAGTCTCTTTACTCGTTCCTGTAATACAAGATCTTGTGACTAACTCTTTATTCCAATGGCTTGCAAGGCTTGTTGTGATGTTGTATTACCGAGTGGGCCCCAAGATACATCTCCGACACACGGAGTGACAAATCCCAGTCTTGATCCATGCCAACCCAACAAACACCTTTGGAGATACCTGTAGAGCATCTTTATAGTCACCCAGTTACGATGCGACGTTTGATACACACAAGGTATTCCTCCGGTGTCCGGGAGTTGCATGATTTCATGGTCATAAGAACAGATACATTGACATGAAGAAAACAGTAGCAATAAACTCACACGATCATATGATACGTTCATAGTTTGGGTCTTGTCCATCACATCATTCTCTCAATGATGTGATCCCGTTATCAAGTGACAACACTTGCCTATGGCCAGGAAACCTTGACCATCTTTGATCAACGAGCTAGTCAACTAGAGGCTCACTAGGGACAGTGTGTTGTCTATGTATCCACATATGTATTTGAGTTTCCAATCAATATAATTCTAGCATGGATAATAGATTATTATGAACAAGGAAGTATAATAATAACCAATTTATTATTGCCTCTAGGGCATATTTCCAACAGCCACCAGCCCCGAAGGGCCACGTGGGCCAAAAGTGGATGGGAACCAGCCCCTAGATGGGCTGGTGCACCACCCACCAAGGCCCAAGGCGCCTAGGGTAGCAAACCCTAGGGCGTGGTGGTAGCCTTGGGTGGCAAGCCACCCCTAGGGCGCCGTCCCCTCCTCCTCTTGTCCGCCGCATCACCTAGGTAAACCCTTGGTTGGCGGCCCTCCTCCTCCTCCCTCCTATATATAGTGGAGGGTTTGGGAGGGCTGCACACACCTGGAACACCACCTCTTGGCGCAGCCCTACCTGTCCCTCTTATCCTCCTTCGCGGTGCTTGGTGAAGCCCTGCCGGAGAACTGTTGGAAATATGCCCTAGAGGCAATAATAAAATGGTTATTATCATATTTCCTTGTTCATGATAATCGTCTATTGTTCATGCTATAATTGTATTAACAGGAAACAGTAATACATGTGTGAATAAATAGATCACAATGTGTCCCTAGCAAGCCTCTAGTTGGCTAGCTCGTTAGTCAACAGATGATCATGGTTTCCTCGTCATGGGCATTAGATGTCATTGATAACGGGATCACATCATTGGGAGAATGATGTGATGGACAAGACCCAATCCTAAGCGTAGCACTAGATCGTATTGTTCGTATGCTAAAGCTTTTCTATTGTCCAGTGTCTTTTCCTTCGACCTTGAGATTGTGCAACTCCTGGATACCGTAGGAATGCTTTGGGTGTATCAAACGTCACAACGTAACTGGGTGACTATAAAGGTGCACTACGGGTATCTGTGAAAGTGTCTGTTGGGTTGGTACGAATCGAGATCGGGATTTGTCACTCCGTGTGACGGAGAGGTATCTCTGGGCCCACTCGGTAGAACATCATCATGAGCTCAATGTGACTAAGGAGTTAGTCACACGATGACGTACTACGGAACGAGTAAAGAGACTTACCAGTAACGAGATTGAACAAGGTATAGGTATACCAACGATCGAATCTCGGGCAAGTTCTATACCGACAGACAAAGGGAATCGTATACGGGATTGATTGAATCCTGGACATCGTGGTTCATCTGATGAGATCATCGTGGAGCAAGTGGGAGCCACCATGGGTATCCAGACCCCACTGATGGTTATTGGGCGGAGAGGTGTCTTGGTCATGTCTGCCTGTCTCCCGAACCCGTAGGGTCTACACACTTAAGGTTCGATGACGCTTGGGTTATAGGGAATTGTTATACAAGGTTACCGAAAGTTGTTCGGAGTCCCAGATGAGATCCCAGACATCACGAGGAGCTCCGGAATGGTCTGGAGGTAAAGATTGATATATAGGATGGATGGGTTTGGACGCCTGAAATGTTTCGGGCACCACCGGCAAAGTGTCGGGACCACCGGAAGGGTTCCAGAGGACCACCGGGAGGGGCCACAAGCCCCGGAGGGCTACATGGGCCAAGTGCGGGAGGGAACCAGCCCCTAGGTGGGCTGGTGCGCCCCCGACACCCAGCCCATGCGCACCAGAGAGGGAGGGAGGGGAAACCCTAGGTGTAGGGGAGGCCCAAGGCCCACCTAGGGCGCCCCCCCTTTCCCTGCCCTGGCCCCCCCCTCTCCCATCTGGTGGCCGCCAGCCCCTAGGGAGGTAACCCTAGGGGTGGCGCAGCCCTCCCCTCTCCTCCTATAAATAGAGAGGGGTTTTGGCCATTGGGAGTCAGACTTTTCCCTCTGCCTCGGCCCAGCCCTACTGTTAGAGCATATATCTCCATATGTGGTTTTGGTAATTGATGACAATTCCTATGGACTAATGGTTGCCTTAAGTTATATTTATAGGATTTGTCCATAGGCACTTCTTGATCAAGATCTCAGACAAAGAGTAAATCAAGATGATCAACACACAAAGCGTACAAGATGTACCGAGAGGGATCAAGTGATCCCATGGTATGGTAAGCATTGTCCATTACGTGTTTGTGTACTAACCCATGGTCTTCGTGAGAGTTCTATGTGTGGGTTAGGTGTGTTTCCATGGGCTTGCGTCAAAAGGAAGATCTCATACAACCCATGAAGGATGACGTCAAGTGGTGATCGTCATCAAGATTGCGGTGTGCAAGTTCAATAGGATCAACACGAATATATCGTGCTTGAAGCTTGCCGTCCATTGTGGTGGCAATGGACTTGTGAAGATATGCTGAAGAGTGGCTCATCCATAGTGAGTATGGGGGAGCAATCAACTAGTCTTCATCAAGCCAACGCAATCAAGAAAGGTGGTCCATCTTGAGGAAGCCAAGATCATCATCATCTAGCTCAAGAGGTCGAGGTGCAACGTATAGGTTTGCCCTTGATAGGTTTTCTGTTTAAGATAGAGTGATGTACTGTCAAGGGGGCTCTCAAGTGATTAGCTTGATCGTATCGTTCGTTGAGAGCTCAAACCATTTGCATCCTTGCATCATACTGCTTGGTTCTTATTTGGTGTTTCTATTTGTGAGTTTTAGAGCTTATGGTCATCTTCATGACAAGCTTGAGTTCATCGAAAACGGAGTCCATATGCAACTACTATGATGTTTTCGATGTTGGAGTTTTTGCCGGTTCTTCATTCATAGAGGTCTCACATCTCTAGATCATTGACATTTTAATATCAGCATGGTCTTAAGATTTCAGTGGCGAGCTTGGGTTTGCTCGATTCGGAGCTCGTATGCGAAAGTTATGGTTGTTTCAGTGGCGAGCGGTAGTACCGCTGGCCCTAGCGGTAGTACCGCTAGAGCTGGCGGTAGTACCGCTGTGCTGGCGTAGTACCGCCCCTGGTCAGCGGTAGTACCGCTCCAGGAGCTTAGTACCGCCTTCCTAGCGGTTGTACTTCGTCGGACCTTTTTGCGAAGACTTTTTTGGCGGTGGTTGGCCCGGTAGTATCTTTGCGCTACCATGGGCTCAGCGGTAGTACCGCTGCAGCCAGCGGTAGTACCGCTGGAGGGTCAACGGTAGTACCGCTGGAGCCAGCGGTAGTACCGCTGGACTCGGGCTGTAAGTGGGGGTAACGGTCTGATTTCTTCCCCCACTATATAAAGGGGGTCTTCTTCCCCCTTGGCCTTATCCATCCGTTGAGCTCTTGTTCTACCTCCACTGTTGACATTCTTAGAGCTTGCTAACTCTCAATCCCTCCAATGATTCTTGCTTGTTCTTGAGGGAAAAGAGAGAGGAGATCTAGATCCACATCTCCACCAATCACTTTCTCCTCTATGTGAGGGGAACCCCTTGGATCTAGATCTTGGAGTTCTTTGTGAGCTCCTTGTTCTTCCTCTCATATTTCTCCATAGCTTTTGTTGTTGTGGAGGGATTTGAGTGTGAGGGACTTGACCACTTCGTGTGTTCTTGCCATTGCATTAGTTGCATCGGTTTGAGTTCTCCACGGTGATACGTGGAAGTGAGAAGTTGAGAAGCTTACTACCTTTGGTACTTAGTACCCTAGATATTGTTCTTCGTGGATGCTATGGTGTCCTAGAAGCTTGGTGGTGTCTCGGAGCTCAATCATTGTGGTGTGATGCTCCGGGCAAGCGTCGGGGTCTCCAATTAGGTTGTGGAGAATGCCCCGAGCAATTTGTACGGGTACCGGTAACCGCCCCCAAGGGTTGCCACGTGTACGGGTTCGGTGACCGCCCCCAAGGTTTGCCATTTGTACGGGTTCGGTGACCGTCCTCAAGGGTCCCTTAGTGGAATCACGGCATCTTGCATTGTGCGAGGGTGTGAGGAGATTACGGTGGCCTTAGTGGCATCTTGGGGAGCATTGTGCCTCCACACCGCTCCAACGGAGATTAGCATCCGCAAGGGTGTGAACTTCGGGATACATCATCGTCTCCCCGTGCCTCGATTATCTCTTACCCGAACCCTTTACTTATGCACTTTTCTTTGTGATAGACATATTGTTTATTGTAATATATCTTGCTATCACTTAGTTGTTTATCTTGCTTAGCATAAGTTGTTGGTGCACAGAGGTGAGCCTAGTTGTTTGTAGGTTTTGTGCTTGACATATTAAACGTTAGTTTTATTCCGCATTTTTTCAAGCCTAAACCTTAATTATTTTAAAGCGCCTATCCACCCCCCCCCCTCTAGGCGACATCCAAGTCCTTTCACGTGCCCTTCTTTCTCCTCCTCTCTGTCGGTGCTTGGCGAAGCCCTGCTGGGAGACCTCGTCTCTCCATCGACACCACGCCATCGTGCGGCTGGAGTTCTTCCCTAACCTCTCCCTCCTCCTTGCTGGATCAAGGTGCGGGAGACGTCATCGGGCTGCACGTGTGTTGAACGCGGAGGTGCCGTAGTTCGGCACTAGATCGGAATCACACCGCGATCTGAATCGCCGCGAGTACGACTCCATCAACCGCGCTTCCGCTTAGCGATCTTCAAAGGTATGAAGATGCACTCACCCCTCTCTTGTTGCTGGTCTCTCCATAGGAAGATCTGAATATGCGTAGGAATTTTTTTGAATTTATGCTACGTTACCCAAAAGTGGTATCACAACCAGGTTTTCTATACGTAGATTCAATGCACGAGTAGAACACAAAAGGTTGTGGGCGATGATTTGTCAATTGCTTGCTGCTACTAGTCTTATTCTTTTCCGGCGGTATTGTGGGATGAAGCGGCCCGGACCGACCTTACACGTACGCTTACATGAGACTGGTTCCACCGACAGACATGCACACCGTGCATAAATTTGGCTAGCGGGTGTCTGTCTCTCCTACTCTAGTCGGATTGGATTTGATGAAAAGGGTCCTTATGAAGGGTAAATAGCTTTGGCATATCATCGTTGTGGCTGTCACGTAGGTAAGAAAGAGTTCTTGCTAGAAACTCAAATCAGCCACGTAAAACTTGCAACAACAATTAGAGGATGTCTAACTTGTTTTTGCAGGGTTTGACATGTGATGTGATATGGACAAAGTTGTGATGTTGCATGTATGATGTATGAGATGATCATGTTATTGTAATAGGTTTCACGACTTGCATGTCGATGAGTATGACAACCGGCAGGAGCCATAGGAGTTGTCTTAATTTATTGTATGAGATGCAACGCCATGTGCTTACTACTTTTACTTCATTGCTAACGGTTAGCTATAGTAATAGTGATAGTAGTAGTTGGCCTGACGACTTCACGGAGACACGATGATGGAGATCATGGTGTCACGCCGGTGACGATGATAATCATGCGATTCCTGAAGATGGAGATCGAAAGAGCAAAGATGATAATGGCCATATCATGTCACTATATGATTGCATTGTGATGTTTATCATGTTTTTCATCTTATTGCTTAGAACGACGGTAGCAAAATAAGATGATCCCTCTTAAAATTTCGAGAACGTATTCCCCTAAGTGTGCACCGTTGCGAAGGATCGTTGTCTCGAAGCACCACGTGATGATCGGGTGTGATAGATTCTAACGTTCGCATACAACGGGTGTAAGCCAGATTTACACACGCGAAACACCTAGGTTGACTCGACGAGCTTAGCATGTACAGACATGACCTCGAATACAAGAGAC